>NW_008585181.1:38770-85134 GCF_000691845.1 Merops nubicus | reverse complement strand
GGGCTGGGACAAGGCAGAGCGCCGGCAGCGCCCCACGCGAGCTGTGTTACTTTCATGTAAATACTTTTAACAGCGACGATGGTTTTATTTGAAAAGTCAGGACTTTGGAAGGTACAAAGATAGTTTAAGCATGTGTGTTATGACTCAGAGTGGCTGGGGGGGTTTCTCACCCCTCAGAGTGGCTGGCGTGTTTCCAGCTCCCTCTTTGGGTCTTTCCCAAGCACGCATCTCCTGACCCCATTCTTCATGCCAGGTTGCAGAAAGCAAAACAACGAAACACAAACCCCCTATTTTTTCTTTTTCCAGCGCTGCAGCCAACGCTCGGTGAAAATCACTGTGGCACCCAATGCCCTAAATGAATATGCTTTCATGGTTCAACAGCCCCCAGAGAGTCTTTCCCGCAGATGTAAGAAGGTCATTTTGAAGCAATGGGAAAAATAAACCACAAGCTTCCACCCTTTCCTCAAGGATATTTTTGAAGGAGAACTATTTCAAAGGGTGTTTTTTTTCTGTGTTTAGTTAGCAACAAAACAAAAATCTGTCTTTTGCATGAAAAACAGACAACACATTTTCAGAGATCATATAAATTACTTTTCAGCTGAAGGACCAAAATGGAAATGTTTGTTTACTAGATTTGAGACGTGCAACAGATTTTTGCCTTTTGGCTGTATATTATCAATGGCAAACAGTTATACCTGTTTCTTTCTAAAAGCCAGACTTAACAGAAATTGGTGGAAAACCCAGATAAGCCTTCCAAGGCTGAAAGAGATCTTCTGTGCAGTCTTGGGTGAGTTACCACTAAGTGCAATTAGCACGCTTACTCATTTAGAGTCCACCTCCTCAGTACACCTGTGGCACGGTGTGAAGCTCACGAGAAACAGCCAAGCCTTACTCCTGCATCTACACGTGTACTTCCTCTGCTGCATTAGCAGAGGTCTCCATTGTATCGCAGTGTCCCATCAACCTTCTCACCACCCCAAACAGGTCTCCCACTTGCAGAGGAGAACCCTGGCATTGGCCCAGCTCCCTGTCTCAGAACCTGCAGGAGCAAGTGGGCTGTTCCACATGACAGCAGCTCTTCTCATCAGAAACTCCTAGTGAAAAGTTTAAACTTCCAGGGTAACAAGGTGAAGCCAGACTCTAATATATTCAACAGAAGCTATATAAATGAATATTTTTGGCTCCTTCTGGCAGCTATTAGCTGCTTGGACTTCTCCTAGCCAAACACAGCATCATGCAAACTGGATAAATCCACATATACCCATGGTAATATCCTTGCAGCCTTTTGCTTACTATCAAGGTCCCTCCGCTCCCTTCTCCTCTCAGAATAAAGTTCACACTTATTTAATGTTTAACTATCCCGAGAGAATGTGGCAGTTTCTCATTTAAAACAAACTGCTTATATTCAGTGAGAAAAAAGAAAACCCCATGAATGGCTTAAGTTGATGAAGATTGATACGGCTTGGAGACTTTATAGTACAGTGACTCATGCCTTCTGGAAAATGTAATCTGTTCTGTCTAGTTTAGGAAAATAGGTCATGTTTTTAAAATGTGCTAACTAACATGAAGAAAGGGGAAATTTTCTTTATTAATGGTCCTGTTATAGCATTTAAGTGTATCTGGTAATTACTGCGACTTTTTCCCTCATACTTGCAGAAAACTTCCCCAAAGAACGTGCGCAACGTTACAGCTCCTGGTGAGCAGAACTGACGCTAACACGGCAAAGAAACGATGGAGCAGAAGAAAAATCTCTCTCGTTCCTGCTTTAGCACCTCTCCTGCAGCTTTTCTGCCCTGCAAGCTCCCGTGGGTTCACCCTCGCTCACCGGCTCTTGCGGCGCTGGGGATTGCGTCTCCTCCTTTCAGCCCAAATCCTCCTCAGAGCCGCACGGCAGAGAGCCGCTCTGGTTTTTGGGTCACTGAAGGCCTCGGGCACTTCTGAGCCCAGTGAGCTTCAACCCGCTCTTACAAAAATGCATTGGGATAGAAGAGTCAGCACTGAAATTTCCAAACAGAAGTTGCTACTGTCTTCATACAGGCTCCCAGAACTGAGACAAATAATTCCTAACTTTACCTAATAGAGAAATAATTTAAAATAGCAAGTTCATGTATTAATAGTTTCTTTTACTTAAAAATCACAAGGCCTTGGCAATATGTCTGCACCTCTAGAAAACTACTACTCAATGTGAAACTAGTGAAAGCTTATAATATCAACTGCTTCCCGTGTTGGTCTGCCAAGATAAACACAAAAAAAAACCCCAAAACAAAACCAAAAAGGCTAAACCCAAACAAATTAAGAGTAAAGCCAGGTCTAAAGTTTCCCAATTTATCAACTTACAGCAGGATTTCAACTCAAACCATCTCTCACTGATAAGTGACTCCATAGCTATGACTTTCTCAGGCCAGACCAGGAAACTCATGAACCATTTTGATGAGAGACAGCAGCACGCAGAAGTGAGCCACAAAAACCTGAGGGTAGCAGAGTGCTGGAAGAACGAGTTGTGAAGGTGCAAGATAATTATGCAGACTGGGAGAGACATTTTCATAAGCAGCTTAAGCAAGTTCATCAGCCACCACATTGGAAGCACCTGCCCCAGCACTGATGCCAGCACTAGCCCTTAGGCTAGCCCTTCATCTGATGAACTTGACTGGGGAAAAAGTCAAAATCCCACCCCAAGATGAGAGAAATTATTGTTTTCAGCCAGATCAGAACCTTTATTACAAACCATGTGGCCACATGGGAGCTACTGCTGGGGCAGAGAGAGACGCAGGATTGCCCCTTTTAGCAGCAACCCACAATTGGAAGGATGCAAGCCCATCATGACGGTCACCATCAGGAAGAGAGGACATCGCAGATAGTATCCGGGGAATTAAAATCACTTTGCTGTAATGTAACTACTGTAAACTCCACAGATGAACAATACCCTCTTTTTCCACAATGAACAGAAGTTGTAGTGCAGTGGGTGTTGGTCTCTTCTAGTCCTATTGCTAGTTACTTGTGAGAAGAAATGAGCTGAAGTTGCTCCAGGGGAGGTTTAGATTGGCTAATAGGAAGAATTTTTTTCCTGGAGGAGTGCTGAGGCTTTGGCCCATGCTGCCCAGGGAGGTGGTGGGGTCATCCTGGAGGTGTTCAAAAAACGTGCAGACATGACACTTCAGGATATGGTTTAGTGGTCATGGTAGTGTTGGCCTGATGGTTGGAGTTGATCTTAAAGGCCTTTTCCAACCTTAATGATTCTATAAATTATTTACTTCAAGGAGGTGAAAGGGAAACATATGGCAGGGGTACCTCTGTGAAGAGGGACAGGGCCTGCAACATTTCAGGTAGGTTACAGCCTGACAAGGTAAGATCTTCTGTTTGACCAGCACCTGTAGCCAATTTATGCCTGAGCAAAAGATCCGAGTTGATAAATAGGTTCCTTATTTGGTGCTCTCCTCAAAAAAAAAAAAAAAAGGGCGCGTGTCCTAAAATGCACATTAAATCATCTCTGAAAGGCCATGCTGTATACAGATACATGCCTCCCAGGCAGAAACCAAAATAATTTCAGCATCATTTCCCATGTAGGTGAACAGATCTAAATCCTTCTTAAAACCAAACCAACCGACCTGATGGCGGACACTCACGCTGCACGTCTTCACTTCTCTGAAACCCCACGAAATAATGTATACTTATCTTTGATTAAAGAACCCCAGGAAATAATGTATACTTATCTATAGACTACTAAAAAACTACAGCTGAAATTGGATTAGAAACTTCTGCTGAAAAACAATTTATTGCATAACACAACTCTGACAGCCTGGGTTTCTGGCCACCAACTGAGCCTTTATAAAAATCTGCTGGGCAGCTGCCAAATCAGCTCTTTGAGTCTTGGCATGTCCGACATCTGAGACAGTAGTCAAGGCAGCCACATGTCCTGTGCCATCCACAGCCCTGCACTCACGGTTAAACGGTACCCTCAAAGAACAGAGCAGTACAGCCATTGAACAGACTAAGGTAAAACATCTCCTGCAGCTGTGGATCTGACAACTCTGATCACGCTGCAGAAGACCAAGAGCCGCAGCAGGATTCTTATTTTTCAGGATCTGGTATTAATTTGAACATGAAAGTAGCTTATTAAGAAGAAGGAAAAAGGGAAGTGAGAAATGGTAGTGAGCTCAAAAAAAAACCAGCACTCCTGGCTGAAAATCCCTCCCATTTATACATTTCACCTTCCAAATATCCTTAGTCTGTCTCCAGCTCTAATTAAAACTCTCCACCAAGTACACTTCAGATAGACACATAAAACTCAGTATGCACAGAGTATTCAGCAGCTCAAGATAATTAAATTCAAATATATGCTTTCTAATTAATTTCATTTTGATTCAGTTCATATTTTTATAAGGTGCTCAAGCTCCAGTATGCAACCATATGAATATGGTCCAATAAAAAGTGTTTTCTGCAGTTTAAATGTCTGCTAATAAGACCTACAGATGTAAAGTTTAATATGGCTAATCCAATCCTGCTGCACATGACCAATTATCTTAAGACCTTTTTCCACCCTCCAACAGAAAGCCTGATTCTTTACTTGAAAACTATGAACCACTTTTACATGCCAAAATACTCAAGGTAGTAGGGAATAAAGATATAACTTGTGTGTTAGAAATTTGCCTTCAATATTTCTATGGAAATTTAAAGAGATCTAATTTTCTGGTATCTCACAGCCTCTGAAGGTGAGTGGTATCAATATTTTAGAGAAGCTGAAGTACTGTTGATGCATTTAGCATCTATCCTCACAAGTACAACAGGAGGGCAGTGCTTTTACATCATTTCTCTCATGGGACTTTGGTACTAAATGATGAAGCCTTGCCTACAAAAGGAAAAGATCTGCTCACCTGTCTGCTTTCTGTTATAGATAGACCAGCAAAAACATACAGTGGCCAATATAAAACTTGCATTGCTCCCTCAGTGAAATAAATATACTAGCCCAAAGCCTATGTAGTTTAGCTACGTGACTCAAAATAGCTGTGTGCCCATCAGGAAAATTATGCCTTTGCCTTAGCTTGGTAATCACAGAACAGCAGCGGTTGGAAGGGACCTCTGGAGATCAGCTAGTCCAACCCCCCTGCTAAAGCAGGGTCACCCAGGGCAGGATGCCCAGAATCATGATGTTTAACTCTGTTTCCTCCTCTTCCACCTCAGTCTACAGGATGTCCCTCGTTCAGGCAATTACCAGGTTTAAAAGATGACCAAAACCACCCCACCAGTCCATCTTGTCAACCTTTAAACCCAGGAGGGGTAGTGAGAGGGCCAAACGTCCTAAGCCCATTGCTGGGGAATCTCAGGAGACTGGGGCCTGAATCCACTTGACTGAACTGCATGAGAACTAAACCAGTTGCATCACCACAGGCTCCTCGGGTGGATGTGCTAATGCTGCATTAGGAGCATGAGATGCTGATTTTGCTTGCAGTACTACCCAAAAAAGCGAGGGGTTTATCAGACAGCTTTTGTCCTTATTTGCATTCCTGACTGGCAGAATATCTTTTAAAACTGTGGGGAAAAGCATCCATTGAGGCTGGGAGAAGTAAACTAAACCTGTGCTCTTCACTCGTAAGCCAATTAAAGAAGACATATGATGAGACTCTAAAGCTACTCTAAATGTATTTTCAGGTCAGTTTAGTTACATCAGCAAATCTTCTGCGAAGATAAGCTATATAATCAGTGAAAACCTACGCTCTGAAGCTTTTCCAGGCTCACCCTTCAGTATAAGTGTATTTGACTTCCAAAATACTACCCAGCAAACAAATGATGGTATTTTAGTAGCACAGGGAAGCAAATCATTTCTAGTTGCAGCAGATTGCTCAGGGTACCAAAGCCACAAATTTCAGGCAGAGCTCAGCTGAAGCTCTGCTCTGCCACTAGCAATCTTCAGTTCTTGCTACCATTTAAAACAGGAGGGAGAAGGAAGAGCTAAGGCCTACTGGCAACTCTAAGATGTGGCCCAATTTGTGAAGCCACCCTACATCTCCCCCCTAAACTCTTAAACTGAGAAGATAACAGGCAGCTGGGAGATTCTGTGGGGAAAAGGGGGGAAGAAAGTCCTTCCTTACTAAGACAGCAGGTTTTCCTCACTGCACGGAACGATTTCTAACACACAGGTGTTTCACAACAACCCCATCTGGGTTAAACTGATAAGAAAAACACCATAACCAAGTTTCTACCCTTCCATGATCTTTTTTTTTTTTTTTTTTTTTTTTTTTTTTTTTAAACACCAAATCTGCCCAAGACCTTTCCAAATATCAGCAGGGTCGGTTCCCTTCACTTTCAGGGGTTTCTCAGCAGGCAGTGCTGGGGAGGTGCTGGGTGGCAGAGCAGCAGGGCAGGGACCATGCACAGACCAGGTGCCCACGCTGGCACAGCTCCTGGGACCAGGGTCTGCAGAGAACCATCCCCTCTGCCCCACAAAACTGCTTGGGTTAGCCTTCAGTTCCCTCATCCATGTTCAATTCCCTCAGCCCTCCTCCGCTCCCTGATCAATGGCAACATTCAAACTTTACTGAAGATATCAGAAGCACATCAAAGACAACCATTAAGCTTTTAAGTGCCCTAATTGACATTTTAGCACTTACAAATCCATCTATGTGTTGTAGCACTCAGTTTGAGAGACTCGCTTCCCTGTTCCCCACGTTTTTAGCAGGCAGAGGGGGGTTTTCGAAGCTCTTTCTTTCCCCTCAGACAGGATTTTAGAGAATTCAAATTACAAATATAACGCACTTCAAAAAGTAACACGTTTCACAAATTTAAGAGCTCTTCCATAAAAGCTGTAAATGGCATCACAGCTATAACTCACAGGCTTCTAAGCTCCAATGAATTCTGCAGCTGTTACAGCACATCGAAGCCAAATCATTGTTACCTTCACACCACCACAACTGAAAACCCCAGCTATGATATTACAAACTGCATGGTGCTACATGAAAAAGGGGGGAAGAAGAAGAAAACAAAGCAAGACCAGAAAAATAAAAAGAGCAGCCCTGTGTGATTTTTCAATTCCTTTTTTCTTCCTTCACAAAGTTAACATCAAACAGACACTAAAACCATGAGCAACTGCTTTAGGTTTTCCTACAGTGAGCATCCCACAATAGGGTCCAGGGAAGTGTTTCAGAACAACACACACACCCCCCATGGGTGCTGGAAAATCAGGGGCTGCATCAGTCCCCTGCCCAGCTATGGTGACTTAGAGCAGACCGAGCTGCTACCCAGCGGCCAGGCCCAGCCTCCGAATGCAGAAGAGCATCTCAATGACAGCAGATCTGGACCCTCCTTCTATTACTGTCACATCCCAACATGTTCACCCTCTGTTCCGTTAGAGAAATCCTCATTCAGTCCCAATATTTAAAGCAATGAGAAAGATCAAATTAAATTCTCAGGGTTTTAAGCCATTCAGTTCATCGCTAGATCTATTTCTGGGGCTGAGGCTGCCAGCCATCCCCACAGAACGTGCCTGCTAAACAAGGCTTTTGACAGGCTTGTTTATACCTTCTGCAGCCATCAAAGGCAAAACATTACATATCAAAGAACCAGGAGACAAATACAGTACTGTGCATACGGGAAACCTCACAGAGCTCTCCAGCAGCAAACTTGCTGCTGCCCGAGCCCCGCAGAGCAGTACGGGCCAAGGCAGGACAGACAGGGATCATTTGGGAAGAACAGGCTGGTGCTGTGGGCATGCAAACATCTGCAGGCATACAGCTGTCCAAAGAAGCAGATACACAATTGCAAGACACGGAGCAAGCAAAATCATCCATTTTCTCCAAAAGTGTCACGAGGAAAGGTCATAATTTAAGAATTGCAGTTTAAAGATTGCAAGGGACTTTAGATTTTTACTGGTAGCAGAGAATCATCCACGAAAACATGTGGGCATAGTCAACATACATTATTCCTGAGGTTCTGATTTCAGTGCAAATGCAAAGGCTGCTGCCTTTTGGGCCCCAGGCAGTTACCTCCAGTCCATGCCCTTCCTTAGAGAGGGCAAAATCACTGTTTCTGTTCAAGTCTTCTCCATGTTGAACACGTGATTTGGATGGAGTAAGTTTTACTTGGGGACACATACTGTAAACTACATCACCCATATTTTAGCAAACCCACCACATCAGAGGAACATCTAAGATGTACGTTAAAATTACACCCAGAAGAAATTTAGTAGTATGCCTTTGCTACTGTGTTCCTTTAAACCTTTCACCTCTTTAATTGTGAGTTCAATGTCAGATTATAAACATCATAAAAGCTCATAAAATCCAATCATAAAACTGCCAGCTCATTTCAAGATTATTTGCTCTTAACCTTGCAAAAACATCATGAGCAGTTGAGAATTGCACCATCTCTGCAAACCTCGACCCCTCTTCGTTTGCATCAAGCTGAGGTCACTGCAATCATCCTGCTCCTGTCCCTGGGATGAGCAGGCCTTGCAGCTTTACCTTGGAAGTGGACCTCTGCAGGTGAGCTTCACAGCACATCACCCATGTGCTAAACCGTCCAGAGCAACACCCCTGACATCAACTTCTGACAAAATCAGCCGTTACTTCACCTCCTCTTGCAAAACCTAGCTTTGTGTGTCACCAGCTCAACTGACAAGAGGCAAGGAAACCTCCTGCAACCACAGAAGGAGCAAACATCAAGTCTGGATCTCAGGGCATCTGTGCGGACCTCTCCATCTCACGCCACACAGCTGTGTCTGTCTCCAGCCCTGCCAGAGGTGGAGCCAGGCAGCAGGGCAGCTGCCTGACTGATAGATACCTCCCCAAGCATCAGGAGCTGCTGTTTGCACTGGCCTGCAGAAGGAAAGGAGGCAGCATTTTGTTATTTGGGCTGGGTTTCCTGCACGACCAGCCACATTGTTTTACCCCTAGGGAAGAGACCGTGGGCTGGATGGAAGTTGGATGGTAGCTTCTCTGTGGGAAAGGACAGGTTGAGTCAAATGAAATTGTTGTGTAGGTCTAGGCAGAGCAGAGCTTACCAACACAGAGTTTACACCAAAATATCCCAGGCTAAATCATACCTAGCATAATATCAAGCAATGCCACCATGAAGCAATGAAGGTAGACAGGACAGGTGGATCAAGTCTGTGATTTGTACGACAGACAGACCATACCCACTCTGCCTACAAGAAACTCAACCCAAACCCCACACTTCGACACATACCAAACCACTCCAGTTCCCAGCTTTGCTGTGCACCTAAGGAAAGTGAAACAGAGCAGCCATAAAATGAGGGGGAAAAAGAAGAACACACAAAAATGGGGGGGATGACAAAGCCAAAGACTGCATTAGAGAGCAGCAATACATTTTTAGGCACGGATCAACTCCTGCAGTCTCTTGGCAAATGAGGTGGCAGCAGAGAATCATCCAGTCAAGTTTAGGAGCTGCATTTCCATTTATTTTAATTCTCAGTCTATTGATTTTACTGTTTCGTGAGCTCACTCACGAGTAACATTAGAACTGGAGGCTGAACGTAACGATGGATTGTGCAAGGCAGATACAGCCACCCAAAGAGCATCTCCTCCGGTGCCAGCCTCTGCTCCCCACAAATGAGGCAGGCTGGCGAGAGCCCAGCGCCACGCCTGCGACGCTGCACCCAGGCAACAGATCAGCCAGCCGTCACCACAGGCCTTCACTCATCTCCCTGCCAGGCACAAGGAGGGGGGCAGGGCAGCGATGATCGCAGCCCCTGCTGTGGGCAGGCACAAGCCTGGCAGCCCAGTGTGGCTGCTGGAGCCGTCTTTGCTGCCCTGGGCACGTGATTACCCCGGTCACCTCACAGGAGCAACAGCCTCCAGAGCGGTGGCTCCAGCAGGACGCAGGGATGGAGCCTCGGGAGAGCACAGCGTGATGAGCACTAATTAACGTTAAAAAAAAACCAAAACGGTGTTGACTTTTTCAAATGCCTTTGCACTGCTAGGTGACCTACTCCTCCCCACAACCCCTGTGCCCTAGCCACCCCAAGCTGCTGCATACAGATGTAGCAGCAATGCTATGGCTTAATCAGTCAGTGTTTTCACAACACATATTTCAAATATCAAGCACTTATTGAAGACTTAAAAGTTACTGTGTAAATATTTGTATTATATTATACTGCTAACGCTTCCTCGCCAACTGTGGAATTTTAAATCTATCTCGTCTGATAAAGCTTTATTTACATATCACACTGCTCTCGATACTCAACAAAGTGAGCTGACTAAATTTACACCAGCTCCATTCAAGGAGTACATGTCAGGAAAGAGCAATTCGATGATTTTTTGTCTCTGGTATGTGACTAAACCAAACCACAGGCAGTCACAAGGCTTATTTGGGGTTTGGATGTTAACTGTTTTCACTAGGCGACAACCTTCCCAGGGAAGGTGCTGGAGAAACAACCTTGCTCTTAAAATACCCCACTATCAGTACTGTCGACACCGAGTCATATAGACTACCAGCACAGTGTCCTGTAGCTAAGTTCCTGTTTAAAATCTGGGAAGCTGGTGCTGCCCACAGACCTAACATCCACAGTGCTGCTCCTGCTTCATCCCTCTGAAGAGCTCCGAAGACCCTACAAAGATCCCAGGCAGTGCAACAGCCCCAGGAGTACCAGAGCTATTTCCAAAGGGGAAAGACAGGATTTCAGCCACTCGCTGGAGGCAAGTGGAGTTTTTCACTCGTTTATTTGGGTCAGATTATCACCTCCCACTATTTTATAAGAGGAAGGCCGTGAGAAGCTGCTAATGCTCAGACAAGCAGCTAATGCTTGGGAAAACATGACCAAGACACATACAGCAGCAAACACAGACACCATTCTTAGTCCCAGACAAAGTACCTTACGTGGAAAAAATAACAGCCACCAAAGCATGGTCAAGTTTTTCACTGTTTCTGAAAAAGACAATAGATTTAAATGGGCTGGTATTGTACACATGCATTAGGAAATCCTCACTATGCAACACCCTTTTCCCTGTTCCTCCTCTCCTCCCCAAAAAAACCTCTAAAAAGCAAACAGGAGACTTATGGAACTCTGTATAGCAGTTGATATCCAGGTGATCATCACATCAGCTCTGACAAATCTCTGCATCTAAAGCACCCGCTGTACTGAAGAAAACTCTGTACTGTGATAATCTGTTTACTCCCTGAATCCAACTTGCAGATTTATTCTTTATTTTACATACTGAATGAATATTCTCTCTCTGATGCATTTAGTTAGACTGGCACAATCATATGTCAGAATGGGGGGGGGGAGGAAGGAGCTGAAGTCGCATGCTACCTTTCGACAGCTCTGCCAGCTGGAAATATGCCATCAATTGTCTGTTCCCTACGTGACATGAAAGCAGAGGAGCCTGCTTAATAGAAATTCACCCAATTTCACCATGTTTACTTCAGGTTTAAGAAAATGGCCATGAAGAAGATAGATTAAATATTTTTCCTTTTACGAATATCCTCCTGTCTTGTTTTGTAACAAGCTTTTAGCTTTATACCCAGTTTATGGCACTTGTAATTGAAAATATTAGATAAATTGGAAAAGCTAAGTAGAAATGGAAGTATTAGGAGAATTCTCCTTCGTTTCAAAATCTGAATCATGTCATACTGAGAAAAAAAAAATTTCTGTTCTGGAGAAATACGTCCTGTTTCCACAAAGTCAAAGATGTTCCTGAACAAATAGCAGAAAGCAACAATTTCTGTCAGCCAGCTTACTCAAGGAAAGCACAATTCAGTACTTTTGCTTCAAGTCTCTCCCCTCCCTTTTGCTTGCACAGGAAGGGACAGAGGGACACACAAAGAAACACACGGCACGTGTTGCCCGTGAGGGGCTGCGCCGCTGCAGCTCGCTGCTGCTCACAGCCCCGTGACACTTGGCCAATTTACCAGCCCCAGCCTACTACAGATAAATAAACAAGCAGCATGTTGTTCACAGACATCTGTTTGATTTTTTTTTTCCCCTCCTTACCACTCAAGAAATGCTACTAATACAACAATTACTTAACCATATAAATCTGAGGTTAATAAAAAGATCATGCTTTGAGTGACAAGATCTACTTTGCCATCGCAGAACTAACTCTTTAGCCCCTATAAATAAATGTTATTATCTGGGAATTGAACTCTGAGTGGTGCAGTAGTAGCTTGCTTTCTTAGATGCTTCAGTACATTAAGTGCTTTGCATTATGGGCAGATCAACTGCCCATTCACTAAGAAAGGTTACCAAAGTGATGCTGTAATCTCATTTAGCTCCCCCAGTGTTTACCTTCTATAGCCCCGTCTTGGATAGTAGGGAAAAAAAACATGTTCAAGAATAAAGCCAGGACAATCAAATGTGGAAATAGAAGAGAAAATATTTACTTCCTAGGTTAAAGATCCTTCTCCTCCAGCTACCCCATCAAGAAGGAATGGTGCCAAAAGTATTAAGAAGTAGAAAGTGATTTACAGATTGGAAAACTTTTGAAATGTAGATGAAAAAGAACGAAAATCAAAACGCTGTGAAATAACTTGATTGTTAAACAGTCTACTGCATTTTATAGCAACTCTTATTGGGTCAGAACTTGGATCCACAAACTAAAATGCACAGGTAAGGTCAAGGCAATGAAAAGGAGGACAAAAAAGGTATAAACTGCAAAGTTTGAAACCTGCCATTCCCTTTGCTCCTTTCCTCTCTGTTTCTGCCCCGTAACTCTCGTCAGGGATGACACTGGAGGAAGATTCCCACAAAAAGCCCTGCTTCCTGTAATAATAAACCTCCTTGTGTTGTGGAAAGGGTTTCTGAGCTGAAAACTGCTGGCACTTGAAAAATGGAGAAGGAAAGGCAGTAAAACAAACAAACAAGGTTACTGCTGGAAAAAAAAAAAAAACAAACCCACACCATATTTTGCCTCAGGCAGGTAAGAAACATGAAATACTAAAGAAAAAAACAGAAATAGGACCAAAGCATTTGGCAGTGAGAGAAGGCTGACTGGAGCCTTTGGTTTAGACAAAACACCAGCGTGGGGAACAACTGTTACCTTTGGAGAACAGACAGCCTTTGGGGCACAGTGTGCTCTACGTGGAGACCTGCTGAGCAGGGGAGAGCAAGGCTGGGCAAAGGCTTGGAAAACCCGAGGCACACAGCTGAGCGTGCAGGACTAAGCCTAACAAACGAAGCATTCACAGACGTCAGAGCATTCAGTATGATGATGTTGTGCACAGTAATCCACTGCTGAACGCCAACTTTCACCCACAAATTAATCACTTTTATGTGGACTTTCAGGAGGCCAATGCGTCCTTGCCTACCTCTGCCGAAATCACCCCTTTGCTCCGCAGATGTACATAACTAGAAACATGGTTGGTCCAGGATAAGCAGTCAAGGACACAGCATCATCTGTGGTGCAGATGGCACCACAATCAGGTTCTGTAATAAATCTTGTTTTAATTTAGAAATCAGTTCTAAGATCTCAGGCATGTTAATTAACTGGTACTGGGCAATGCTCGGGGAGAGGGACCCGGCTGCTGCAGGGGCAGACGTCAGCATCTGCACAAGAGGATCCCAGCACTGGTTGGGGGCACTGGGAATGGGCCAAAGCTCAGGAGAGAAGCAGCAGCCACCCAGGCAGTGGGATGAGGTTAAAAGAGCGACTGGCACAGCCAGAGGTAGCTGGTGTGGGTGCTTCTTTTCACACTGCAGAGCTGCCATGGCCGGGGAAAGAGGGAAGCATGGGCATCAAAAGGGGAAGCCAGAAAAGAGGGCTCCCAAATTGTTCCCAGCACTGGGGATGGAGGGCAGTGGGGCTGAAGCTGGAGCAGTGGTTTTGGACTGGGATGCAGAGACATCAAACACAGAGGGATATTGGGAAGTAGCAGACCCATGCGGCTGTAGAAAAGGCTCCCATCATTTTCCACCATGGAACATCTCAATTTTGAATGGGCTCATTCCCTAAACTTTATGCTATGACATTTCTCTACTTACTTGAAAGAGAGGAAAAGACAAGTAGTAATTTTTCTTGAGCTGAAACTCAAGCTGCTAAACCACCTTGGGAGCAGGTCAGTAAGATTTCGCTTCTCAGGAACAAAGACTTGCTCACCCTCTTGTGCCTTCCACAAATTCCCCAGCATATCCAAAAGGCCCCTGTGCCCGAGTGCCAGAAACCCACCCCAGTACCCCACCAGGTGCTGCTCCACTCCTACGGCCAGTGATGTGGGACAAGGCAGAGGCAAGAGGCAGGGCACCCATCCCACAGGAGCACCCGCTGTCGGGGAGCGAGGCGCACACAACCCTGCCCTACACACAGGCAAACATGCCCACAGGGGTGTCCAACCTGGCCCAGAAAGGAAGAGACAAAACGGCTTCAATTGATTTTTGCTGTTTTCCCCCCTCTCCCTCTTATCTCTGTTGCTACACGTACCTGGAAAGAAAGCCATTACAGAAGTTCTGAAATGAAATCAATTAGTACGTGGAACAAGCATCTCTCCGTTTTAGCCAGGTATGGTCCAGGGCACAGCGTCTGCATTTGAGCAATAAAAGTGGGGACATTTGTTTAATTACTCGTTTCTCAGGACCAGACTTGGGTGCTGCTCTGGAAGCACAGGTGCTCTCCCATCCACTGGCAGGGAACAGACAAGGTGACACTCTCTGAGCAGCTTCCCCGGCCACTGCACCCAGCGAGACACAAGTGAAAGATTTCTCTTGCACATCGTGTCCATAGGGAGAAATCTGGCTTCATTAACACAAGTTGCTCCACGAGCAGCTGAACTCATGGTTCCCAACTGCATGTGGACCCGTGTGCTCAGCTGCCCCAGCATCATGCTCCCTGCTGGCCAGCACGTGGCCCCTGGTGGCCAGCTGCCGGCCACTGCTTCTTCAGCAAGGGCCACCAGCTTCCTTCCTGCTCCTCAGTTCAGCCACAGCACTTGCAGGAGTTGCCTTTGTGAATCCTACTGCTCCTTCCAATTTCCTCAAGATCTGCTGGTGGATTACAGCCCTGCTGGCACAGGGCAGAAGGCTGATGGGAGCACACAAGGCTGCTCCCCATGCCCAGTGCCCTTTTCCATTCACCACACCCCTGCCTTGCTCCTCCTCACACCACACAGCACAAGCATGGCCCATAACCTTACGGTGGCCATCAGCTCCCCAGGCCCTTCACCTGTTTTCCTCCTCTCTAACAGAGCACACTGGATTTCTGCTCATGTACTACCGGTCTCCACCAAGAACAGCATTCAACACAACTGTGAAGCAACTTCTGCTTTGCTGTATTTTCTTGCAACAGCCTGGCAGGCACCTACCAGCGTCACACTTGAAGGAAGGAGGCAGAACAGAGGGAGGGGCAAACATAATTGCTAGGGAACTCACAAAACTGGTTAAAGGATGGTCAGATCATCTAGTCCATTCTCAGCACTCGCACCCCTACTGCACAGATGCTTAGTCCAGCAAAATGTACTCCACCAGCACAAGTACAGACAATACCTGCAACTGCCTACCCCCACAAATATCTGCAAACTAAGTCAGAGATGTTATAATTTTATGAATGCAGCCCACAAATTTCCAACAAGTTTACCTCCCTCTTGGTCTGTATTTTTCTAAATGCAACTTAGGGCTGTCACTCTTTCACTTTTGGCTTGAAAAATGTCCACCTCTCTTCTCCTTCTCAACAGAAAGGAAGAATACAACTTTTAACATCTTACACTAAATTTATAAGCAAGGCGGCCACATCTTACAAATCAAGCATTTAAAAACAGAAGCTCCTTCTTCCAATGTTTCCTGCATATCCTGATATCATCTCCCTCACCTTTGTGGGCAAAGAGAGCAAACGTTGGGGGAACCTTACTCCAGCTAAGGGGACACAGGCTTAGGTCTGGGATTAGCAAATCTTTCACGTGTATTCTCTAGCAACTAGAAACTGGGGAAGGATGCGACCATTCCCATGAACAACCCCAGAATTCCAATGTAACTTCTTTTTCTTCAGGTCTGTGAATTCTAAGATTTCATATCAATCAAGACTGCGTAACTCAGTTTCTAATATAACACAATAACATACAGACTAGAATTGGCCTGCTTCTTCATCTCTCTGTCAAAAGAAATTATTATTTTTTCCTTAATAAACTGAACAAACAAAAAATCCATCACAACAAAGCTTTAAAATGAGTCGCAGTTCTGAGCTCAAAGAAACGGGTCCATTAGAGAGAAAGGGCTCTGCAGTTTATTCTAGAATCTGTATGGAACTGAAAATTAAATCAAAATGACAGAACATCTGTGAGGTGGAGTTCACAAATATTACACATAAGGGGACTGGTGTTCATCTGTCTCGTGACCACTGCCACAGTTGAGTTTCTCCTTGTACACTTCTGTTCAAGGTTTCAGAGCTGTTGTGGTGAGACACTTTCTGGACAGAATTACCCAAGAATGTCAACGAACACAAAACTGAACAACGTGCGTGTGCTGCACTCAAAAAATCCTTCTGGAAGAAAACAGAAAAGAAATTGTTTTCATCAAATCTTGGTCTCCAAAAAGGAGGCTGCACGAGGTCACTGCCAGCACACTGATCAGAACAGTGAAAAGTGACATCAGACTTGGTGTGTAGAGCTCATTAGCTGCTTTCCAGCACTGACCACCAGTCAGGTGCACTTACAGGAAGTTCCACTGCACTATGGAAGTGCTGAAGGCCTCTGTAGCAGAACCAGGATTCATGATTCAGTTACAGTAGGTCCAAACAGTTGTAATTTCAGCAACATCAGAAATCTAAGAGGCCTATCTCAAGGAGTCATGCTAACAATTTGACATTCAGCAGCAAGAAACATTGCAAATTCACCCAGAGTGACCTACTATAAACTCAAGCAAGCAAACAGGTAGCTCCCCAAAAATACATATTTTCCATTCTGTACAAAATTGGCTGTTTTCAGACATATACCTTAAGTATATGGAAAGGATTTGTAAAATTACTGCATGATAATTTGCATCAGGAACCACCATGTCTAGTGGCATCTCTGATGGTGCTCAGAGGAGTTCATGGCAAACCCTTTTTTCCATCCATGTTGGAAATACATTTCACCTGTAAGAAAATGTAGAATGTCAATCCAGTCTAGCCTGAGGACCAAAGTCTTTCACCCACACAGAAGCCAAGGTGCTTGGGGGGCTGAGAGCTGAGCTGGTTCCTCCTTTAGATGTAGACTGAGTTTCCTCCAGACCCAGCTGTATGTACAACGTCTTCTCTTACTCACTGTGAGCAACCAGCAACGTGTTTCTCACACTCTGGAGGAACCATCGAGACAGATCTTCACATATTCCAGCCTGATTTTGTAAAGGTTTATAATTGATTTAAATAAAAGTGGCAATGAGGATGTGACAGCACAGGCTTCAGCCCCAGCTACCAAACCACCACCCCTGATTTTGAGTGGCCCCAGAAGGCTCATACTCCAGTTGCCTGCCTAGGCTGCACCCTGATGCATTTTCTCTTCTACGTATTTACACCTCCCCTGCGAGGTTAAAGCCAGAACAGACAACAGCTACCCGTGTTGAAATCACACCTCTGTGCTACTACACAGACACACATCATCACAAATGCAATCAAGTCAGGAAATGCAGGTACAACAGCCCAACCTCTTGTGTAAACAGCACTGTAAATCAGCCCCTGTAATCAAGCTTGTGTTCAGGAAAACACTTTTTCAGATCCTATCTAGGCTTGCCTGGAACTGTGGCTCCACACAGAGTCAGGACTCTCCAGCCCTGGCACGAAGGATGGAGGTTGCTTCTTGCAGATGGATGAAGAACCAGATGGGCTACAGAGCTACTCAGGATGGGCCGTGATACACAAAAGAGGAGCTGGAGCTGCAGGAGCGGTGAGAAAAGCGATGGGAGGGTGGGCACACGTCTGCAAGTCTGCTCAACATTCCTGCCCCCACTAATAGTAAAGCAAAGAGATTTCTTCCTGTGAGAACAAAATGGTTAGAAACAAAGGAGGATCCCGAGAGGTTAAGAACCAGTTGAGGGATTTTGCAGTGTGGTTTCAACAGTCCTCTACTGCGTTACAGATGAACGATTGCTGGCACAGCCAGGAAAACAGAGAGGTATAAACAGAAGTCCATAAGTAGGATGCAACAAATCCTGTGTTGTTACACCTGAATTCACCTGCAAATCCTTATATGTAGTATAAATACAAAAACTTCTCAGACACACCAACTACCCCCCACACTAATCACCTTAAGAGCCTGGGGGAAAGCATCTTTTTCGGCCTCTTAAAACTAGAAGGCATACACATCCCAAAAGATGCACAGTATAAAATTACACTCTTTGGAAGTCAAAAACAGAAGTCAGGGAGATTTTAATGAGCTGTGGATTTCACTGAGAAGCGTATACAATACTGCATGGTGTCAGGGGAAGTGAATATGGTGGCTACACTTAAGTATTTCAGCAGAAAGTCAAGCTGAAGAGAAAACAGGCAACATTAAAAAATTATACTCCTCTGAAGATACACTTGCTACTCAGCAGCACTACAGCTTAAGTTGAAAAAAGAAAGGGGAAAAAAAAAAAAACCAGTAATGAAATAACAGGATATTGAAAGCATTTTATGTGCCCAGTAACCAAACTCAGCCTGGGCTGGGAACAGCCCGTGAGGAACACTGCATTCAGAAAAAGGTGCTTCAGAAGCTGGCCAGCCCTCTCCTCGGACCTGCACACCCCCCGCAGCGTGTGTGCCTCCAGGAAGGCCCACAGGTCAGCACACGCTGCATCTCAGCTACTCCTGGCTGTGTCCATCATGCATCAAGAGGGGCAGAGAGAAGCTCAGATCAGGCAAAGCTCTTAAAAGCATTTTTGTCTTGGCCAGTATGACTTTATCGAGTGACCTTCCTCACCACCATCACCGCCGCTGCCCAGCCCACATGCTTCAGCGCTTGTAAAACCTCTTGGTGTTGGCAAGGAAGCACACAGGGATGCACAGGATGAAAACCAGAGCTGGAAGTTGAAAATTGCTTTTTGACTCCCTTGCGTATTTTTTTCCCTTTGTTTAGCTGATCCAGAACTGCAGTCCACACAGGAGGAAAAAAAGTGTTGGCATTTTCTTCACAGGCTTAATTTCCCTTTATGGTATCCTTCCTCTCATTCAGCTGTTCCACAGGAGTTACCCTTACAGCTGGCAAGCCAAGACTTATAAACTTCCTCTAAAATACACTTCTAAAGCCAACCAGTGCCAGAACCCAGCTTTATTTCTATGACAACTTTACTCCTCTGATTTTTTTTTTTTTTTCACTTTAAACCGAGCCTTTGCATTGAACTACTTGCTGGAAATAGAAAAGTATTTCCAAGGAGGATACATTTCATCTCCAGCCCTCTCTTCACCAATCTACCAAATTAGGTAACTCATTATGAGGAATTAACCAGAAAAGCATGGTCAGCTAGAGGCCTGGGTTAAAAAGGAAGACATCTGGAATCCATCTGGTTCTTCTAGAAGTATTCTGAATTTCCCCCCAGGCTTCAGTACCTGAAGACACTGCTTTATTAAAAATCCTACAAACCAATCCTCACATTTCTTTTCTTTCTATCAAGCACAATGGCATAATGCCACAAGGAGTCTCCAGGAAGCCCTATTTGAAATGCTTCCATTGGCAAGGCAAGAGGCCAGTAACTGTGTAGGACGTGGACATCAGAGATGCCAACAGGTTGGCTGGGAGGTGGCAACACATTACAGCAAGGAGGCTGAAACTCAGAAGCTGATGTGTAACTGCCCCCAAGCCAGACCACAACATGTAATGGGGAAAATCCCATTAAAGATATTTCCTCTGAAAAGAATGGCTGGTCTTGATTTTTACAAGTACTTTCATAACTGATCCATGAAATAGAAAATACAGAAGAAGATATTTTTTTGGTAAAAGACACCTTCCTTTGGATGGTGGAGGCATTTTAAAAAACCTGCACTATTTGTAACCAACACCTTTGGACACTACAAAGAGCAAAATAATCTTCTTAATGCCACTGCTTGAATTAGCTGGAAAGAGAAAAAGATGACAAATAGATTTTAATTTCACTCTAATGATTCACAGCTTACAGCCCCTGGCCAGACCCAGCCAGCCAGAAAGTTTACTCATTTTGGGAACCACAGTCCATACCTTCTTTGACAGGGTTAGCTTTACTTAACAGCCCAGGAAACAAGCAGCACAGATACACTTGGCTTGTTACTAGAAAATTCTTGGGGATGCATTGTTTAAGAACACAATTACTTGTAAATTTTTCATTTTGTTCAGACATTCACATCATTGCACCTATCCATGACACATACACTTGAGATGATTTTTCCGTTCCCAAAGAGATCAGCTCTGTAGATGACTACTTCTCACTCAACCTGAAAGTGGTGGTCTGTGTCCAAAAAAAACCCTTCCAACACAAATAACAAATCTAAACCTTTCCATTCAATTCTCCTTTCACCACAGCTGCTTCTCTTATCACTCCAGTTGTACTTTCCTCAGAGCTGCAACATGATGCTTTCAGAGCTTTGAAATATTTCTTTTTTAATACAGGGCTTTGGTGGCTGGTTTGAGGGTTTGATCTTTTTTTTCCTTCCTACTAGACATAAAAATTACAGGCTGGAATGATCCTTTACATCTCTCTTCCAGAACACTAGTTCTAGATGAAACACTGATTGCTGAATAGCTCTTTATATTTTATTAACTTTTTAAGAACAAAATCTCTGCCTTAGGAGGATAAAAGCCTGCAGAACTTTATCAGGCCAACTTCTATAGTCAACAAAAAACAGTGCTACAGGTACATAATAAAAAAAAAAACACCACAGAAACACAATTTTATCCCTTTTCAGTAAGCTTCTCCAATGGAAAATTCACTACAGGCCTAATGTTGCTAAAATGTACTTAGGAATAAATAAAGGCAAAACTCCTCTGCAGCCGAAAGAAACGCCTGAAAAAGTTGGGAAATCAGTCACAATTTCTAGTGGGCTTCAGAGGCTATGGGACACTTAGCGTTTGAGACAAATGTTTCAAGAATCCTAAGGAATACAGAACATAATGGCAGTAATTTACATTTTGGAGTTAAAAGAAAGAAGGCATGCATGTTACACAGAGGGAAAACACAAAGAAAGAATTACTTCAACAGCTACGAAAATCCCCTGGGAAAATAGTATTTCAGTTTGAATGTGCTTCTTCCTATTTCTTTCCCCTTCTGGAAAGAATTACTAGGGGTTTGGGTTTTTTTTTTTCCTCTTTAACAAGTATACACATATAATATACACGTATGAACTGCATTTAAAATTGTTCAATAAAATTACTACATTAAAGAAACCACACACATTTCCAAGAGAATCAAGACAGACAGACAGGCCCTGTTCTCACAAACCAGAAGTGCTGCCAGATACACAGGATTGCCCAAAGTCACAGAACAAAGAAAACTCACGCAGATGAGCAACATGTGGCAAACCTTTAATCAGCCTTTTTTTTTTTTTCCTATGCGTGCTAACACCAGCAAAAACCAACACCAAGAACATCAATATTTCACAGAGGAGAACAAAACCAGCCCTGACAGCATGGGGGCATCTCCCTGTGCCAGCAAACGCCAAGAAGAAACACCTTTGAAAATCAAACCCATCAAGCATTTTGCATCATGTGTTCAGATGATCTGGGATGTTAAAAGGGGAAAAAAAAATTAACTCGGTTGTATTGTAATTCAAACAATAATGGCAGGCAGTTATCCCATACATTGCAGAGTGCCTAGAGAAGACAATCATCAAGGCACAGAGAGAGACCTGACTTGCCAGAAGAATTTGTTTGGCTGTCCTTCTCCCAGGGGAGGAGGAGATCAGGAGTCCCTCATGCACAAAGAAGTCACAGGCTTCAGGTATCTCATGCTCCTTCTCAAGGGTCTTCCATCCCTCACCTGTGCCAGGATGGGGGACACACCCCCACGGTACAAGGGCTCTACCCAGGAGGCCTGCATTTCTAGCATAAGATCTGGAGAGATACTGAGCACTGATGTAGAATGGTTTGGCTTAGACTGGACTTTTTAAGGTCATCTAGTCCAAAGGTCTTGTCTTTGTACGATGGTTTAACTGTCCTACCATCTGTCTTGATCCACTTATACAAATGCAAAGATACAGCCACTAAGCTTCTTTCTTCCACCATTAGATGATGGAGGGAACACTTAGATATAACATGGGAGATGCAACCCCTACTACAAATTGAAAGGCAGGCTGGGGAGAAATGATGGCCACATGTCCTCCTATACCACAGTGCCCAGAAGCTCAGAAATCACAGATTCAAGTCTCTTGATCTAGACTTGGCATGCACACAGTGCCCTACTGGAACCATCACAGAAGAACCAGGTTTATTTCACTGGGCTCAACAGAGAACAAATGTGCAAGTAGGTTTGCAGCAAGGGTCTGTCACCCCTTTGCATCCCAGACCCTCCCCAGTAAGAGGTGGGCAGCACAGTCTCCCCATCAGCTACAAGACCAGCTCATAGCCCACTGACATACTGGTCCTCCTCACTGGGGACACTGTGTACCTCCTTGGCACCTCCATCAGCCACACAACAGAGAGCCAAGACACGTCCTTCTAATTCAGGTTACGCAGAGAGGCGGCTTTAGAAAGGACACATTCTCCTGCCTCCCCAAAGCCCACAGAAAAATGGGGGGATGAGGGGGAAATAATTAATAGATTAAAGAAATAATAAATTAAATTACAGTGCAGAGGAGGGAGGTATCTGTAGCCAAACATGAATCAAACTGGACATCATGACGGAAGTATTTAATAAAGCTGCTGCTGGAACTTCTATGGTACTTCTAAAAATGCTCCGAAGGGTGAGGCTTTGTTTGGTTTTTGCTCATTAGATTTCTGCAGTTTTTACCCTGCACTGGGCTCTCTGAGATTACAGGTTGCTCTAACTCACACAGACACATCAGCTCTGCACCAGAAACCTGAAAGGAGCTGCAAGATCAACAGCTTAAATCATTTCTTGTGCTACGGCTTTGTTCTCTCCTTTTACCTCTGATTCAGCAAATTAAATTGTTTAACCTACCAGTCGATATTGTTCCTGATTTGCACGTACTTATTACAGACACACACGTGGATTGTCTAAGAGTACACATTCCTCAGAGCGCTCTGATGACGATTAAGGTAATTTACTTGATAACTGCATAAATATACACTTTAAAAAATCTTTTAAAGCACGTTTCAGTGTCAAAACCTTGGTATTCTTTAGATTCTAATCTACGTATTTAAGCATTCAGTAGAGCTGCATTTTGAGACGCACAATGTTTCACCTTCCTCCTTTCCCCTGCATGCTCTCAGCCACACCACATTTCTCGGCAAGAGCTTCTGCTGCCCATTAGCAGCTCAGAGCACAAGATCATGGAGTTACCACAGCCATTTTAGATGGTCTAAAATCCAAAACCACAGAGTTTACAAGAAAAAAAACCAAAACAAACGAACAAACCCACCAACCCAAGCAAACAACACAAAAAAACAGGGAATTTGATTTAAAGAAAAAAAGATTTAACATGCATTTTGAGCTTTTGTTTGTCTATTTTAATGAACAGTGCATTGCAGGGGCTGAAGACTGATTTATAAAGAGCCACGGATGTTCCTGCACAGAAGGCAAATCAGTTCCCAGTTTAATTATTCACTGGGAAAATAAGATTCCCTTTAACCATTTCGAACATTGCCTTGTAGCTGGACTTTAATGCCTCGTTGTGTTGCGTTTGCCCCTGGTCCTGGTGAAAGGTTCATGTCAGAAGTCCTGCAGGAGCCACAGGAGAAGCTGGACAACCTACTGTACCATGAGGTTAAACACAGCAGCATTCCCTTTACTCCTTCTGTACCATTTTCTACATTGTGAGCTCTTGCCATTTAATTTCTACCCATGTGTAAGTGGTTTACACCTACCTACACCCCACAAGCATTTTACCTTTTCATCTCATTCTCTTCAATTCCAACCCCCAACTACTTTTTTTAAGGAAAAAAACAAACAAAACCCACAACCCCAAACAAAAATTCTATAGCCCTCTATTCATTGCACAACTCATTTCTGGCCAGCTTTTTCTTCCGTCAATATTCTGAGGAAAGAAATTAAATTTAACGGTTTTTAGAGCTGACGTCAAGACCACCAAATTCTATAAGAACAACAGAGAAGTTTCATAATTATATTTCAATCTGTTCTGTGCCACTTTATTTTATTGTATTTCAGCTTGACTCTGGATGCAGGCTGGAGCAGGACATGAAAAGGTTTCTGAGAGCCGGGCTGGGTGATGCCTGTATCTTTTTTCCTCCGTAGTTACAGTTAATTTATTACCCAGTAACGTGCATGTCTCGTTCAGATTATTCCTTCCAACATGTATTACTCAAAAATTAATTTTATCTTCCAGCAAGCTGCCCACCGAGCCTACTGGGGCTGTATATCTCGTAAGAGAGGAAGGAAGACACTTATTTGGTCTCTGGGCTACAGCTTGTAACTCTGTGATGGAGAAATACAGCAACAGCACGGGCTGCCTGCAGATAAGAAGGGGAGCAGAGTGATCTTTGAAGCTGCTCTGACACAACCATCCTCCTCTCCATCACCAGCAGGGCAGGAGGAAGGCAGGCTGGGTGCATGGGGCTGCTAGCTGGCAGGGAATACAGAGAGGAAACCACCTCAATTTGACAGGGTCTGAGCCCCACTTATAACCTTAATCCTGCACAGCTCTAAAGCAGGCAGGTTTGGGTTTATTTTTTTTTAAGTAAATCTCTGTGTACACTTTCAGAGCTCTATAAATAAAAAACATGCGCATTTATCTCCAATTAAACTCCTATGTAAATTTATATGCTAATTAAGTGCAAGCCTCGGGCTCCTGGCAAGGTGCCAGTTCAGCCCCTAGTAGCACCACCGATGTGAGACCTGCCACGTTCAAGTTTACCCAGGAGAAAGCAGGGATGGTCCCATCCAGGGGAGAACAAAACCAGGGGGGTGTGTGCAGGTTTCAGAACCTCTGAACACGTAGCAGCCACACCATCAGCAAAAGCACGCATGTCACTCAAACACAAGGGAAAACACAAACAACTGTGTCATTTTGTGAAGAGCTCATTTCTTTCAAGCTCTTCTCCTCCCCTCCCCTTGGCTCTTCAAAGCTTGGTAGGACCCAAATGCTTTTCCTAGGCTCCATGTACAGGTGCAGTAACAACACCTCCCAAAAACACCCCAGGAAGACAAGCAGGCGGTTACAGGGGAAGAAGAGAAGAAAAAAAAAAAAACCCAAGCAACACCCAACCAGATTTCAAAAGCACATTAATCTGCCTGACAAGCCATGAACCACATCACCGCTCTAATTAGAAGCAGAATCTGGGGAAGCAGAGGGAACACAGAGGTGCAAGCATTTATAACAAAAAAGGGACTTGTGATTTAATGACCTCCTCTGCTAGTTTAAAAATTAATGGGGCCAAATCAGATTAAAGCATTTTTAATACAAACCAGTCTGACATTTATCACTGGTGTTAACTGTAAGGTGGCTCCCCCATCATTTCAGCAGAGTAAGAAATTCTGCTCTGTTTTCATCTAGGCCAGCTCCAAAATTATTTCTTAAAGCCCGCCTTGTATTTGAGGTGCTTCTGCTGTGGTTCGATGTGTACTGCTGACTTTTGGTATCAAATCTGAGTTATTTAGGATGCCTCTTTCTGGTCTGGCTGCTCCAGGCAAAACCTGGGAAGGGAGATGGGGAAACCCCAGCCCACCTTCAGACAACGATGGCAGTGCAGCCAGCAGGTCAGAGGGGCCTTCTCCTCTTCCTCGCACCCCAACAACCACTACAACCTGCCATGAGGGGCCTTTTTTTCCCCCCCTGCTTATTTTTAACCCAGGCCAATGCAATGCTCTGTTTCAGAGAGTGGCCCAAGAAGTAACTGCACTGGCAGAAGCAGGAAGCAGCAGACCCTGGGCTGGATGGAGATGGGCAGCAGGAGGGAGGACAACTGGCTGGATGCCATCCACCCAGCCTTGGAGTGACACCAAAGCCTCCTCCACACCACCAGGCACTTCCTTGCTTCAAAACCTGCCTCGGCTTTATAGTCTGTGATTTACCACCACCACCACCACGGGGAAAGGGAGGAAGCATAGCCAGCGATATCTTCCCAGCAGAAAAAAAAAAGAAAATGTCTTTTTTAACATGGCATTTCTGGAGTGCTTTGAAGGCAGAGTCAGCCTAGAGAGCTCCATGTGCCACGAGCGTGGGCTTCCACATTGAACCTTCTTAGGGGGAGGAAAAACAACCAAACACCAAAACCAAACCCACCTTGCAAACACCGGTGGAAGGCGAGCTGATGGCAGAGCTGCTTTCACTCCTCTCCTCCCGCCCTGTCACTGCAGTTTGGTTTCAATGTGAAAAAGCATGGACGTAATCATCTGAACCTTTCTTCTTCTCAAAAATAATTATGCATTACTTACTCCTTAGAAAAGTAATTTACTACATTGAGAGTGCAAAATTCTGGAATAGTCAATTAAAATACTGAAAAAGTCAGCCAGCTGCAAACAGAAGGCAATTTCCTTTGTACAGGTATATAAAACCACCCATGGTTTAAAGGCCAACAGCTCAACTTTAAGTAACTCTTTCAAATCAAGCTACCAAGCCTGTAGAAAGGACCCTGGTTTATAAACTCAAGTGATTCAGTTCTCAAGCACATGAGATTCATATTAACTTGCTTATCACTGAGGGTCAAGTTTTCTTGAGGGATACAAGCCACTTACAGAGAAATATTCTTCACTCAAAGTATACCAGGACTTGAACTTTACTTCTGACAGATGCACAGTGCCCATGAAAACATGAGTTACACAGAGGAGCTTTGAGGCACTGAATTAAAAACATTAGATCAAACTAACACACTCCTGGGGTGTACAAAGAGATTGATGAGAAACAAAAATGAATGCAACCCCAAATCCAGTACTTGGCTCTCTCTCTCCCATCCAAGTATTGTGATATCTCAAGGCAGAAGAGAAATCCCTCTCCCTGTCTCAGCTGTGGCACAAGAAGGGCTCTGCTTCCCAAAGGGGGACCGACCTAAACCCACCCACTGCTCCCTGTCAAGCACCAAAACTAAACCTACAAAAGCCTATTAAACAGCAGCAGGTAGTTAAACTGCAGAGAAACAGCCCCTTACAGCCACTACACTTAGCAGGTAAATGGTCTCATCTCTTCCACTGCTTCCTTGTAAAAATAACCAAGGCTGGGAGAGAAGGAAAGCGCAGGGAGAGCAAATTTGGGCAGTGACAACTGTCAGAAGGAGCTCTCTCTGAAAAGAAAGGTGAAAAGCTTTTCCTCACTTGGACCTTAATGGCATGGAGGGTGCTTCATATTATATATTTAAGTGACATCTATTTTTAAAAACCTAAAAAATATAGTGTCAGTACATACTGCCTCAGGGGTTACATCAATTTCCTGCTTATTAATTAATTGGCTTGTTAATACAACAATTTGCAGGCCTGTACTGCCTAGCGAGCTCAAGGAGCCTGTGTTCTCCCTGCCAAGATCAATGTGCATTAGTCTAAACCCTCTGATGTTGAGCAGACTCTGCTTCTGTCAGAGGCAACTGAGAAGCGACATTAACTCTTAGAAGCATCTGCTCAATATTGGAGGGACAAACAAATGACATGGCATGAAGTTTAACTCCAAAATGCCATTGTTTAAAGGGTCAGATGAAATGTCACTTACAAGAGCAGTATGAAAAATGAAAAAAAAAAAAAAACAAAAAAAACATTACTTTGTCTGCCAGCAATGCTATCAATAAAATATAAAAATAAGAGATCCATAACCATCTCTCAGGTCAGACAAAAAACTGCAGCTCCTGCAATCTCTATGGTCTGGACCTCCAGATACCACAAATCTCCCCTTACTGCAGGGTATCTGTAGAAAACACTCACCTGGCTGCAATTTGTATTCAAATAAAGCACCTTTGAGGCAGGCCCCCAAAATATCCACTTCTTTCTTTGGGTCACATTAGTATGAGCCCAGTTAGGTCCCTTCCTGAGCACACACCAGTTCCCAAATACTCCCGGGTAAGCCCAAGAGGCACTGGGATGCTGTGCATTTCAGCCTCCTTTGAAGCTCTGTTTTACAAGGGTTCATGTAATGAAGACTAAAGGGGAAAATTTAGCTCTGAAACCTCATCCAGTGTTAAAGGGGAGTGCCTGCTAACAGCAGCAACGCGCTTCGCCAGCACGTGGGCCACAGGCTCCTTGTGCTCCTCTGGCCTTTACTTTATCCCTCCGTTTACATCTCAGTGCTGGTGCTTCCTACTTGGAACCCTGAATGGGATGTCCCACCTCTCACCCATGGGCTTGACCCTGAGAAACCCCCCAGGCTCTGCCCTTGCAAGCACGGTGTCCAGCAGCCTACCTCCTGCCACCCAACCGAGGCACTTCCAGAGGAAGGCTTCTGCTGTCCAAGCAGCTTCCCAGACTGAATGGCTGGGCTGAGGAGACACAAATCTGAATACAGTCTTCCCATGTGGACAAAAAGTATGCTTGCTCTTAACAGAAGTCATGGGCAGAGTAGCAACGCTGCCCTTTTCCTATTTGCCTCATTTTTCCAGCTCATTCCAGTAATATATCCTAACATAACTTTCACAACATTGTGGTATTTTTTGGTTTTATACATTGCCTCAAAGTAAAACAATTGTCACTCCCCGATGCCCCGAAACCTTTTATTTCAAAAGAAACAAACATCTAAATCAGTGCTTATGTCACTTAAATGAAAGAGGAGAAATATTTTTCTAGCATGAAGCAAAACAAGAGGCTAACAAAAAGGTCTGTATTTACTACAAGCAGCACACAGTTCACTGTCATACTAAACCTGTTTTTTTTCTGGGTGGTTTCCCACCCCACAATTTGAGCTGCAGAGCTGGTTCTCCAACGCCATGGCTAAAGCCAAGTGTCCTCAGCTCTTACTGACTCCTCTCTAACCATCCCAACCAACCTCACCCCACTGATGAACAAAACACCCACTAGCCTTCCAGAAATAAACGTTTAAGTTCCCCTTGTTTTCGGTTGTTGCCTTTAGCCAAGTTTTTTTTCCCCCATTATTTCATTAATTTACATAAATACCGTTGGAGGAAAAGCTTACAGTGATGATAGAACTTAGGGGTACAATTTCATGCTTTGCTTAAGCTGATCTAAAAGCAGGCTGTTGCTGACAGGGGCACTCCTGCTCTCTGCTGAATTATTCCTGCGTTTATTTGTAGCCAAATGCTGACTGTAACACAGGAAGGGGGGACAAGTGGCCAGCGAGGAGAGCAGAAACAGATCTCAGGGTAGCTTACATCATCCTGAGGGGACACCTTATGGAGAGGCAGATGTTTGGGACTCTGGATAGGGGTTGCACAACCACGTAACTGTTGAGAGAAACCTGACAAAGAAGCAGCACATGTGTGTTTGTGTTAAAATGTCTCTATGGATGCCTCTATATACGTCCAGTTATCTGCTCAGCAGGCACATCTTCACATTGCAGGAAAAAAAGCAACTGCAGCCTGCTATCGACACTGTCACCAACAGCAGAGCACGAAAAAAAAGGCAAACAACCCAGAGTTGACTTGGTGGTGAATAAATTCCATCTAACTGTGTGCTGTGTGTCAGGCTTCAGTCTCCAAAAGGTAATTTTATAGATCAGCCCCAATCACTTTTACTAAGAATTTCAAACACTTCTAATAAGAATTTCAAAGGGTATGTCTGCAAAAATTAATGATGAAGTTAATGCACAGAAGCAGAAAGACGTGTTTTAAAATATTTGTTTTCTCCCTCTGTGTTAAAAAAGTGACATTGAACAAACTGTGCCAATTGTCCCATCCTTCATTCTCCACAAGACAGCCCTGGGAGCAAACACGCTGGTTTTACTTTCAGAGCACCAGAACAAGAAGTGCAGGAGCTCTTCTGCTACCTAACGACTGGGGAAGGACTCCATCAGAGCAGGGCCTGCCCAGGTAACACCCTGCCAGCTGGGTGAACAGAATGAAAAGCATGAAACAAACATTATTTTCAGATCCCTAATCCTTATCACCTTTACACATTTCCTAAAAACTGCCCCCAAGATGCAAACAAAAGCCCATCACACTGGGCTGCTGTGCAACGAGAGTGTTCACAGTAGGACAGGACAAAGCAAAACCAGGTATGAAGAGCTCCAAGGGAGTGCAGCAACCACCACCACCAAATGGGATGGAAGGAAAGCTAGTGCAACAGGATCACATAGTACTAGCTACCTAAGCATTTTCCAGGGTTTGCTTTGTCAAAAATGTCATTACTTTTAATATATATAGTATATATTTATATGTTTTAATATCTTTATACACAAGACCTATATAAACTCATAAATAGGGTATGTTTCCAGTACATCCCTATGACAGAATGCTGCAATGATGACAGCAAACAGTGTAAGATGGCCAACTGAAGAAAGGCCCTGAGGACATCTGGAGGAGGAGAAGGCTGTGGTCTTCAACATCTCCCCAGGGATGAGGGACTACATACACAGAGCCGGGCAGGTCAGAGGTGCACACACTCCTGTCAGGTGCAAGCTGAGAGGACACTGGCCAAGGGCCACTTGGGGCATGGGGAGGTTATGCTCTGCTAACTGCCTGTAGAAATTCAGGGGGGATGAAGTGGTGGCACAAACCACCTGCCGTGCCACACCAACCTCATGTCACGGTTCCTTAGGGAAGGACAACGAAACAGAGCAGCACAGCAGCCCATCTAAAATAAAACACACCTGAGTGAGACTGAGCTGTACAGCTTGGATACTGACCCCAAGGCCGTGGGTCTTCAGCATGGACAACCTGCAGGCACAACCTGCAGGCACTCAGAGGAAGGAAGCTCCAGAGCTTCAGCCTCAGGGGTTTAACCCCATCAGTGAGGAAAGCACCATACCCTAGCTTCCTCCTCCTCCTTCTCCCCCTCACCAGCTCCAATCAGAGCAGTTAACACAGCCACTTACTAGCCCATGAAAGCCAAGAGCTCCAACACAAAAACAAGTATCCTGCAGAAGCCAGGGTAATGCAACTGGAGACAAAGTGTTAAATCTCCACAAGAAAGATGGGAAAAGAAACCACGCTGGCAGATGCAGCCCCTGCAGCAGAACTGGGGAGAGGGATGGAAGCAAGAAGCCAAATTATTTCACAGTCAGAGGGAATGTACCTACAGGCATATACCAGCATGGGGACTGATGAAGGGATTGCTTCAAGCATATAATATCCGACCAAAAGTCATCTAGGTCTTCACAGTAAGGATTACTATCCGAAAACTGCTTAGCTAAGTAAGAAGGCAAAAAAAAGAAAAGCAAAAGATAGGAAACACTGAGGACGTGCCTAACAGCAGATATTACCCAATGCTCTGCCAAAATTCATTCCTGCAATCGGCTGGAGATAGACAAGTCTTGCGAGAACTTTCTCCAGTACATACGTTGCTTACCCTTTCCCCCACGCCGTAAACTACGAGGAAAAAGAAAAAATCCACTGTAGTTGACAGCTGTAGCTCAAACAGAGATCCCAGTGGATTTGTGAGGCGAGCCAAGCTGTCCTTCAAGCATGAAGCAAGGGTTTAATCAAATACAAGGTGTGCCAGCTTAGCAGAAGCCTCTCTCAGAAAGATTACGCAAACTTTTTAAAACACTCATAGGAAAACACCTCAGACGATTTAGAGGATTTGTAAGCTGAATGCCTGACGATACCCTGAAGGGAAGGAGGACTTAAGGATAAGACGTGGGCTTGACCTCACACTGAAGACATCCTCCAGAAGAACACAAAGCACGGTACTGGAGGGAGAGCAAAGGCAACAGGATCCCCAACATTTGCCATGGACTGTGATGAGCATCACTGAAAATTCAATTTGCTTGTGTCCTTAGAACAGGGGGAAACAGATGCATTTTAATTCACTCATGCACAAGAAGGAGAAAAAGACATCACAGCAGCTGCCCTGGGAATGAGCCCCTGATAAAGTCACCCTCTAGAGCAAAGTGGCCGAGCAAAGCCCCGGGACCTTGCGATGCAGGAGCTGCCAGGACAGAAGCACAGGCAGCCTTTCAGGAGAGCCCACCGCAGCCAAATCACCTCCCAGACGGGATTTACAACCAGAACAGAGCATCTTAATGAAACCTTTTACCTTCCAAAATATGTAATGTTTTCTCAACAGAGATGAACTGAAGTATCAGGTGTTTCAGTGTCTATTCTCCTGCCAAGACTGATTTGCAAATGTGCTACTTATTGAAGAGGCTCCAAAAAGCAGCTCTTTCAGGGCTGTCTTACTGTATATTCAAATATGCTTTAGACAATTCAAGTGATGCAGGCAAAACCGGAATTCCTCATCTCAAATCTTAAAGACAATGCCCCCATGTATTCCTTAAAAGAAAAAAAAAAACTAAGTAAAAGGGGAAGCATACCCAAATCCAAAAGTCACAAAGGGTCAATCTTTGAGCAAACGAAGCAAAGCTGTATTTACAAAGTAACATGGAAACTAGGGATTTAAAACATTATTAATACTTGTGGTCAATATGCTGTGAAGTTTGTGTTGTGCCAACATTCCCCTTATAAAACTCCTGTTTTCAGGGCTATGTTTCAGGCCAAGCACATCATTCAAGATTTCAGACCGCAGTGAATCTAGCAACAACATACTCAGCTCCTGGGTATCAAAGAATAAATCCCTCCCTGTTTAAAAAATAACTAATAATACTTATATACTTTGTCTAAATGCCCAAATTTTCACAAATTAACTTAAGCTACAGTTGTTAGAGACTTTCAGAGCTGGTTCAAGGCAAATTTGGCCTCAGAATTAAGGTTTCAGAAAAGCAAAATGTTTACTTTTTGAAATGTAAGGATTTTGCTCAGAGGCTATAGCTGCAGATCAGCTGTTCTGATACTAAACCACTGGGCCAGCAGTGAATTGCTGAAAAGGTGAAAAAATATATTTGGTCTGTCTGGAAGGATGTGTGAGAATAAACCAGCAGCATCAAAAAAAATAATAAATGTCTTCCAGTATAATAACATGAGATAACTCTTGCTGTTTTCATCATTTTCTTTTAAAATACTTGAAGAGGTGAAAACATCTGCTGTGCACTGACAAAATTGCGTGGAGGACTTCTATTCTTAGATATATCAAATATATTCCTTTATAAAGAGGTACTTAGTGAGGAGACAAAATTCTGCCATTTAACCTTTAATATTTTAGCTAACACCACACATAAGGACATTTCTGAAGTACTCAAACATATTATTTCCAAGTAGTTTTCCTTTCAGCCAACATTCACTTACACCAGCTATTGAAGTCTGAGAGCTGGAGCCTACACACAAGGACATTAATGAGTTGTAACAATCCTTTGAAAAGAGCCCTATCAAGCTGAGACATCCTGGTACTTTTAAACCTGGCCTATGCTTCTTCTAAATAACTTAGATATTTTGTAGCTTCTCAAAAAGCAAAAAAAGAAAAGTTAAAAATTAAGCTAGCAACAGAAAATTGAGAAAGAACGGTCAATTGTAACACAGCTTCAAAGGGGAATGGCTGGAGGGAGCTTCTGATGAATTCAGGGAAAAATTCAGAACTGGAAGCACTTGTTAAACATAAAATATAAAAAGTAAATAGAAAAGAAAAACAAGGAAAAAAAAAAACACACACTCAGAGAGAAAAGACCCCCCCAGATTAGGACCCTTACCATATGTGTACAATATATGACCTATACCACCTCAAGAAATGCCATGATAACCCCTTTTTATCCAAAACCACACTGAATTTTCTGTGGAAATAACAGTTACTCCTACACCCATGACGTCCAGCCTCAGTACTGCCACTTCAAGCCTTGCCCTGGTTAAGAGTGAGGTGTTACACACATGGTCAGAAAGAGGAGGAGTCCACTGAAACCTGGTTTGCATCCCACGGATCTGAGGAGGCGGCGTGAGGGAACTCAGAAACCACAAACACGTTGTGCTGGGTGGTTTTTTTCTGGAAGGCATGCTGAAGCCTACACTAACCCACCCCACTCATTTCCTGAGAACACGCTTTGGAGTTCCCTTGTAACGGGGATCTGTGCGTTCCCCACTCACACAGTGCAGTTCTGAAACAGCCACCTTAGTGAAACTTCAAGCTTCTTGCAGACACCATTCTCTATTCTAGGAGAGGAGATTCTTCAGGAAATGTGTAGGTAATCAACAGTATTTTCTGAGAGTTAAATCAAAGTACTCTGTACGAAAAGGCCTGTATTTTCTGAGTACGTTATTTATCACATTTCTTCAGCTAGTAAAGGATAGACCTGTCTTGAAAGATACAAATTCTGCAATAATAAATTCTGTCAGCAAGCTTATTAACGTGAGTTTCCCTGCAGCATGTAGATGACACGGAGTTTGCTCTTCTCCAGGCAAAGATTTTGCATTCTTTTCACTGGTTTTCCCTCCTTCCACATCTCTGAATAATTTAGAGCATATGAACAGCATACTACTTGAGAGGAACTCTGCTATTAAATAAAGAATGAAAATAAATATAAAAATTTAAGGTCTCTTCATTAAAGAAGCCCTAGGAATTTGCAGTATTTGCTTGCTGAGAGATGAAAGAAATCTCTACCGTTTCAAACTGCAATTTGGTGATACAGAACTCTCGCAGACTTATCTGCAGGATTTATTCCTCTTGAAAGGGTCATCACTGACCGTAGCATCTCCACAGTGACCCTCAGAAGCCCTGTGGTGACTCGGAGGGGCATGTGAGCTTAATCCTGCGCCACCAAAACTGGCTATTCTCCCTCGCAAGGTGCAACAAGTCCTTCCTTGAGCCCCAGCACAAATGCCCTCGCAGGCACCCAAGAAGATCCCCAGTTGACTTTTGCTTCTGCCAAAGCTACAGACATGGAGCTGCCACCGCTGTGGTGGTGGATGGAGGTACAGACAGCTTCAGAAGTCTCAGGCAAATTCAGCAGACAGAGCCTGTAACTACCAATCTGTTCTTCTCCACCTATATCCTCTTAGGGCTTTTTTTTCTGAAATCAAGAAGGCCAATGGAAATCAGTTTGGAACACCCCCCTGTCCTCTCAATGTTACCGACTTGCTGCAGTAAAGCACATATCAATAATTAGACAATAATGGTATTTTTGTAGCTGCTGCTTATCTGTTCAGGTTCAGAGAGGCAGGAGTTTGCCTGTCTGTGACTGTCTGAGGTGTTGCCTTTATCGCCCGTCTTCAGGAGGGACACATAAAAACCTTAAAAGTCACCCAGCATGTCTTGCAGAGGGATTTCCATCTTCAGCGTTGCAGCTACAAGCATTGGCTTTGTCTGTTCAAGTGAAAAAACCATCCCCCATCCCACAAGCTGACAAAACTCTTTCTCATTTGCTCCCTTCTCCCGTCAAGTCTTGCACCTTTTCTTAAGCCCATGGGGTTTGGTAGCCAAAGACTTCCACAGGATTCCTCCAAACCAGAAAAGATGCTCTTTCATAAATACCATTTATACATTTAAATGTCCCAAAGTTACTTCTGTCTAATGGAATTTTTATGTGTCTATTTTTAGGGAGACTTCAGTCCTAGGACTGAGTGGAAATTTACATAGGTAATTGTCATTGTGGGAGAAAAATACAGGATAATCCACACAGAACAGCTTCCTCATGTAACTGTGTATACTGGCCACTGTGTCATCTTGCGAGCTGGCCACACAAGGGGCCCACCGAACTGCTCCTGCATTCGTGCAGGATGTGCACAAGGTGGTATTAATGAGAGAAAGGGCCCGAAATAGAGCTCACCAGACCAAATAACCTCCTGACCACACAAGTGGAAAATAATTAAAACAACGCACCGCTCTAATTTGGGGTTTGGGAGCAGATGGCGGCCGCGCAGGCAGCCAGTGGGCGAGACAGCAGCGACGCGGTGACAGGAAGGAGGAAAGGAGCCCAGGCCAGGCTCAGTATATTTAAACACTCAGTGGGTTGAAGGCAGCAGTGTCCTCCTCAGCATGAGAGCTCAGAGCAGGAGGCTACTTCAGGGCAACCCATTCCACTTGGGCATGCCAGGCAGAGTGGTCTGCCTGATGAAGTGAAGCCATAGCGTCTGAAGCAGAAGAGAAATGCATGTCCTACCTCCAGAGTGCTGTCTTTAGAGCTGAGCATTTGGAGCAGACGAGCACACCCAGAGCAGAGCAGGGGGACTGGGGCAGGCTTAGCCTCACCCTGGAGCCATGTCACCCTCCTGTACCTGCTCCAGCCCAGGGAGAGCAAATCAAAATGGTAGCGTGACCCTCACAGGCTACAGACAGCTTGAATGCAGTTTAACCCCAGCATTAAGGATGAAAGCTTCTGCTCATGAAAGGCAGGCATTAACTAATCTGCTTACCCATACAGAAAAAAAAAAAAAAAAAAAATTTAAAAAAAAAGCCACGTACACACCAAAAAAACACACTGTGGTTTACAGCAAGCCTGCCAAGAACGCAGCAGCATAATCATAACAGAGTTTATTTCAACACATCATCGCAATGGTGCCTGAACATTGTTCTCTGTGCTGGAGCAGGCCGGCTGTCAGTCAGCCCAAGGCCTGACCGTGGGGGCACAGGGGCTCCCCCAGCTCCTGCCCCCCCACCCCGCCAAGGACACCCCAGCTGAAACACCGGCTTCACCGAGACATTTTGGCATACGGATGTTTTTACCATGAACCCAGCATAAACATATGAAATGATGTTCCCTTATCTTCCTCACATAGAAATCCCTCGACCTCAGCCTCTTCAGCCTCTAAATGAATTTGCTTTCGTCTAGTCAGCAATGCTTTTTGGCTCGAGTTTAATTAAAATTTCGACCAGCCTATAGGAGAGAGATGGTATCTTTCCTTTCAGAGACGGAAGACAATATCCTCTAAGTATTTCATATCCTCATTTCTTAAAATCAGCTCATCAGAAAACCGCACTCCTCAGCAACAAGTGTGAGATTATTTTTAGCCACCAGCATCAGCAGACTGAAAGACTGAAGCCATTTTTTATTGCCTCACTGAGATTTTATTGTACATTCCTCTTTTCTGGTGCATTTCTCTGCCTGCCTTTTTTTCATTGTCATTTTATTACACCAGTTCCACCTGGTCAAAGGATTCCTCAGTTAGGCACAGGGGTCCCAAACTAACACTGTATCTTCAGATTTCATAAAGACTGAAAGCATTCTGGGCTCTGCTCCTGTGGGGTTTTGTCACTGTTGTTTTTTTTAACCTTTGGGTTCAGCCACACAGCTGACACTTTTCCAACTTCCCTCTATACCCAAGAGAGCTAGAAACACTGATTTCCAAATCAAATCTCATTTTCTCATACAGGTGAAAAGCATTGGGATCCAAAAGACTTCTGAAAACTTCCACAAATACCATGCAAATAGTTGAAACTGGATTTCCACAGACTGATTTAATTTCTTTTCCCCAGCTCTGCCCAGAAATACCTTGGTTAGGGCGTACCAAGCTGGGTGGGTGGGTACCAGGTCTAAGGAACTCTCTTAGCTAGTTAAGCTCTAACCACACTTTGGCTTCCTTGCTCCCCTCTCTTACATTCTACTGCACATCACTCACACGAGAAAGAAACTCCAGGATCCTCTCCCGAGCCACTGCAGTGGGGCACGTCTCTCTTTAGGAAGAGAAGGAATAAAAGCAAATAAACCCATGGGCACAAACTAGCTGGACCTCCAGTGGGAATGTTGCAATTTATAGGATATGCTGGAGCCCAAATTTGTCTCCAGCTGCATTTGGAGAAGAGCCCCCCAGTCAGGGGCTCAGATGAGCCTGGATTACTATGTCCCAGCTCCAGAAAGAACAAGCCAACTAAAAATAAACCCTCTGACTTTTAAAGGGAAAAAACCCTCAAATCACTTTTGTCATTAAATGTACTCAAACAATGGGGCCAGATGAGGTGGGGGGTAGAACCACACAATAGATGGACTCTCTCAGGTTCTATCAGAATATTCTACAGAAAAAGAAATCCTCAACAAATCAAATTCTTTGTAGCAACACCAATGAAATTAACTGTTCGTGACCCCATCAAGTACTTGCATATCTCAACATTATTTTTAAGAAGCTATTCTTGATAGGACTGTTTCCTCACTTGATGAGGCAACTTAATTTCACTGCACAGCAGAAACTGCACGGTAGGTCACAGGGTTAAAGCTGCCACATCAATAGATCTTTATCAAATATACAATTTTCTCATTTGTACTGCTTATTCTAGAGAGCTGACGGCTGATGGAGAACACCCCTACCGCAGCTGCACACCTACAGCTGCCAGAGGTGACACCGGCCCGTCCATCTGCCCGCAATGGAGCATCAACTCGGGCTGGTGCCAAGGAAAATCCCAAGGACACTTCAAGGGAATATTCTACATGCCAATTCACAACGAAGATTACAACCCTAAATAACTTTCTTTTGACTCATAGATTGAATGTGGGGGAAATTCATGGAAAGGGAGAGGGGGAAAGCCCTATATCTGTACGTTGTCCCTCACACAAGGTGTGCAAGCACTGCTTTTAATGCATTCATTTTTCAATCAACGTTGAAACAATTTTGTCTTAAAGTGATGTAGTGAAAATTAAGTAAAATTTCAGTTGTCTGGTACTTTCATCATTCTAAAGTGGACAGGCCTCCCACTTATGCAAGTCTTGTTCTTTTACCACCATGATCCTAACTGTCTTAAAGCTATTAGCATTTATCTTGGTGCAAAGAAATATAGTCAAACTGTTGTTTCCCTAAGGGGACCCTGGAGTGATTTGTCTGGTTTTCCCTGCACCTTCCCCAAAGGTTCTAGACTGCATCCCGTGTCCCTTGCTGGGCTGGAGACCTGGCAGGATGGAGATGTTCGCAATTACCGTCTGCTGCTGCTTCTGAGAAAGACCTCATGCAGGAAGCTCATGCCATTGACCTCATTTGATCCAGGCAAAAAGTAATAATGGAGCTCCTGTGGCTAATTGCCAAGAGAGAAACACTTAGAGGCCTTGTTTCCGACATCCTCCTCTCCTCTGATGAAGATCTAAACCAGCAGCTCAAGACAGGCTTCTGATTAGATCAAAGTAGGAAACATTTCATGTTATTAGCCACATAGTTCCATCTTGTTTATGAACCGCACCATAATGGAGCCCAGACGAGTTAAAATACAGTAGCTTGCAAAATGCATGATTATCAGAATGTGATACTCACATCCAACGTGTATCTTTCTAGTAAATGCTTGAAAATATTTCCTGTCCCCAACTTCCTCAGCATTTAGCACAGATTAGCATCAGGTTTTCTAGTTTATGACCTCACCAATATCTGAAAAGATTGCTTCTGTAAATAACCAGGAATGTTTAAGAATGTTTACTATATTTCCTATAAATACATGATATGATCTAAACAGGAAGCAATTATTTCTCATGAAGTAATTCCCCCACATCCAGTTGTCTAAATAATGCAGAAAATCGCTCGCATATAAAGGACATCGTCGCAGTGGTACGTGGAGACAGGCTGCTCTTTGTTCACCTCTGAATGCCTTCACCAAGAGACAGAGGTGACTCTCATGCTTCAGTCTAATTTACATCTCTGAAATACTGCCCGCATCTAAATCTTTGTCAAAAATGGAGAAATATTTATGAAACAAAAACCCAATGCTATGCATGTGTTACATTTTGTTCTCTTTTGTATAAATATGTACATGTACACACCAGAGTTCCCTGCTTCAGCTGCACGAGGTCTTTATGGAAGTTATTTTCTTCCCTGCACAATGTTCCGACAATCTCCCAGTATTAAGTTTTCATTCAGGCTCTCCAGTTCTGCACAAGCTTTCATCTCAGCTTTCCTTCCTAAGCATGAGTCTGATGTTACACCTAATGAGAGCCAGTAGCCAGCCCAAGCAGGCAGTAAGGAACAACGGGCTGTCATAAAACATCTGAACAGACCAGAAACAAACAGACTTTCTAATTCTCTAGTGGCAACGAGACCCTAAAGGGAAGCCCTGTCTGAGCTCCTTCCTTACACCTCCTCAATAACACCAGCCCTAAGCCAAGGAACGGCCGTGGAAAACAGGATGGAAGGTGGGTGATTTCTTGCCACTTCCCTCCAACATCCTTTGGTCACAGCAACTGCATCTCTGCAGCCCTTCACAAGATCAAAAGGCAGCAGCCCTATTTACAACATCCTGAGCAATTTAGGCATCCCACTCAGCATTGTTTCCTACCTCCCGCCCAGTTCCCTTTTCAATCGGATGGTTTCTAACGAAACCTCGACCCTTTATGAGTTTATAGCCATGGCGAGTCAAGGAGTGCCACGCAGACAACTTTTAAAGAAACAAAGAAAAAATTCTCCGTCTTAACCTGTTGCACATGAAATGGTAGTGCAGGAAAAGTGAAAAAAAAAAACCCTGCTTGGTGTCTGTGATTACTAACTTGAAGGATTCCTGCTGCTGTGAGTGTTATGGGCAGCCTTCATTTCCCGGTAACGCATACGGCGCTCGAGCGTGCAGCTTCGAAGCAGCTCTAAGGCAGCTCAGCATTTCAAGGGTATGAAAAAAACCCTTTAAATGAAAGTGTTTGCTAAATGCACAGGATGTTGCAAACACCCACGCTCTTTGCGACTTATTTTTCCTTTTTTTTTTTTTCCTCTTCCCCCCCCATCCTATCACACACATCAGCAAGCGACAGGACATGTAAGGGAAGGAAGGAGGTTCCTCTTCACCCCCTAGAAGAAATTCCCCAAAATATGCCCTGCAGACAGGAACAAGCTGCACACATACCACCTTCCTTTCCCAGCAAAATCGAGGGCTCCTGAGCCCAAAGGCACAAACCTGCCCAAAGCCTGGGCCAGCCAAGGGCCAGGACATGGGCACCAAAGACCAAAGCCACCATGCTCCCTCCCACCCCATGCCCCCTGCACCACAGTGACTGAACGTATTTTAGAGCCCGATGCTCATCTGTCCTCTTTTAACCCCAATGCACCAGGCAGAGGGAATAAGCAACCTCCCCGTGGTCTTTCAGAAACACATTTTCCCCATCTTAAGTTACGTCTGCTGTAAGCACTGAACGCTTTTTTAAAGACTATTCTATTTTTCTGGCATACGATCTCTTTTTCTCATCTTTCCTAGCTAAACTAGTTGTTTAATGTGCTTCACATATTGCCAAATAAGATGCATCTGTGTGTGTAAAAGCAAAGAAAATTAAAAATCACAAAATATTTTAACTTACGTAAGAAAGTTATGATTACAGTGTCTCATAAAACTTCTAATTTCATCACCTTATTATATGTCATTCTTCAATGGAGAGAGCACTCACAGTATGAAGAGTTCTTAAATCAAAAACACACTGCCGGGGAACAATCTTCCTTTTAACGATGCTCAATAACAGGGATTAAAATATTTTATGAGTCACAGTTTCCATTAAAAAAAGGGAGAAACAAAATGAATAAAAAAAAAAAAAAAAAGAGAGAATGGTGATGATTTTGTTCAACGTGTGGGACTTATTCATTAAATACAAAAAAAAAAAAAAAAGGTGTGAGGAGGAAGGGAATAGGCATCTCAAAAGGCATATGCTGCATTGTACTGTAAAGCACTAGCTACTTTCCCCTTAATTGGCTGCCCCAGCTCGGAAGGAGACAGCCCCCCAGCACAGGCAGCCGCCGTCCCGGCCGCTGCAGACAGGGGATGAAAGAGCCCTTCAATCTACACATCTATTTATGTTCCCTCACGTGGCGCCTATAAAAAGGTTTCCTTTCAGGCTGAGGTGTCTCAGCATTGAAGTTCGCAACTGTTCCAACGTGAAACACCCGACATACACCGAGCCTTAAACCGGAGGAGTTGTCTTTGTGTTTGGGTAAATCCAGGTTAAAGCAGCAACGAGGGGATCTCACACATCTTGAAACTTCCTGCAGACCAGAACTCACCCAAAATGAACGCATTATATATATGATGCCACTGGATCTGAACTATAACAATTTGGACCCAATACCCCCCACCCCAGTCAGCTCTGGATTGCACCCCGTCTGCCCGAGGAGGGGCACCAAGTGCTGGGGTTTCCACCCGAGCTGCCCCAGCCTTCCTGGACGGCCTCACACAGCAGAGCTCTGTGCTTCACTTCCCCCTACATAAACACCAATAATTGGATTTCCATACCTCCCAGCGTGTAGAAAGGAACAACAGCTCATACCTCTCTGCAAAAAACCATCTCCCTCTCTGCCACGCAAGCTGCTCCAGGAAAAGACTTGCGGTGAAAATAAATTGCTTAAAAATTAAAAGGCACACAATAGAAATTTGGTGCCAATTACTACCAATCTAGCTGTACCATGGGAAGGGAGAGCAGAGAAAGAGGGACTGTGGCTAGCTAATTTGAATAGTCCTGGTCTTCTTTGCAATTTGTTTTAACTATTTATTCTTTCCATTAAATTGGGAACCAAAAGCCTAGAAGGCTAATTATTAAGGGTCAGTATTCTAAATTTAAAGAAAAAAGTTGTAAGACCAAGACTGCAAGCCAAGAGAAGTATTTTCCAACTTGGGTTACAGATCATAGAATCATTAAGGTTGAAAAAGGCCTCCAAGATCATGAAGTCCAACCATCAACCCAACACTACCATGACCACTAAACCATGCCCCAGAGTACCATGCCTACACATTTTTTAACCTCTCCAGGGATGGTGACTCCATCACTGCCCTGGGCATCCTGGTCCAATGCTGCACCACTCTTTCAGCAAAGAAATTCTTCCTAATATGCAAACTAAACCACCTCTGGCACAACTTGAGACTATTTCCTCTTGTCCTGCCACTTGTTACTTGGGAAAAAAGACCAACACCCATCTCACTCCAGCCTCCTTTCAGGTAGCTGTAGAAAGCAATAAGGTCTCCCCTCAGCCTCCTTTTCTCCAGGCCTAAACAGTCCCAGTTCCCTCAGCTGCTCCTCATAAGCCATGTTCCCCAGACCCTTCACCAGCTTTGTTGCCTTTCTCTGGACCTGTTCCAGCACCTCAACATCTTTTTATATTGTGGTGCCCAAAACTGAACACAGCAGTCAAGCTGTGGCCTCAAGGAAATCGAAACAGGTGGGCTGGGTGCTCAGCCAGACAGCCAAGCAATGGCCAGTTGTGGAGTTTGGTCCCAAGCCTGGCAATACCATTGCTGCTCCTGCTTCTGGCCTTGGAAATGCCAAGCGTTGGCCTCCAAGGGTTATTTCTAAGTCACAGAGGTGTAGAAGCAAAGGTATTTGTCTCTGAATTGTTGCAGTGCACGAGTGTTTCTATTGCAATGGGATTTTTAAGGGAATTTATGTCCAATTTGCACTGGCACACTAGAAAAAGGGAAAGAAGTGGGGAAAAAAAGTCTGTCTTGATCCTATTACTTCTACCAGAGGAAAGACAGGTCATTTCTACTCATGGCAAAAGATGGTTTCTCTAATAGTAGCACATTAGTTAACAGGAATTCCAAATCACACAGAAACTGGTTAAAATATTTGTATACAACCAAGCCCTCTGTAACCACACTGTGATATGAGAGCAGCCTCCCTCTGCAACAAGCATTACCATATGAAACCAGGACTGAGAGGACAGAATTTCAAACCTTTTCCACCTCTCCCACAGTTCTTCTGGCCACTCTCACACATCCTACCCACTGCTACAGGGACATCTCTACTGGGAGCAGCTGGTAATGAGGAGCCAGATAAACAGGCCAGGTGTCCTGCATACCAACCAGAAACAGAAATTACAATGGGTTCTTAAACACATATCCTGTTCCAGGAGCTCTTTTATTAGTTACACATATCTTAAATACAATTGTATGGAAAGTAGCTCAAAGGACATTGCAACCAAGAGCCATGCGGGCCCAATAAAGCCCATCAGTCTCCTGTGTTCAAGGAATGAACAGCAGGTAACAGCTACAAAGCACTTTTCTGACCTAGACCAAACATCCATTTGATCAAATTGTCTCCAAGAATGCCAGGAGCACTGCTAACCAGAAGATTAAATATTCTGATTTCATAAAAAAAAGAAAGCCCAAGACATGATAAATATTTTTAGCTCCGAAACAGAGGAAAGAACATTCTGTTTTTCCCATTCTTTGAAGCTATATTCAAAAAAATTGATACGCATCCTAATATCCAGATTATGCAAATCCTGCTCTGCAGAGAGCCAATGCTCACCCAGCACTGAAGAAATAAAAATGGAAGAAACGTTCTGGGTCAGGATGAAGCGTCACATTATCTACAGGGACAAATTAAAGCAGCCAGTTTTGCATTTTGTCCTGAAGTAACAGATAAAAGTCCTCCTCCTCCCGATGGGTTCCTCTAATGACAGCGATGGCCAGGCAGGAAGAAATCCCCTTTCCCAGGGCCCTGGTGTGCACGGGGAGCAGTGCCTGAAGAGCAGGTTCTGTCAGAACTTGCCCGGCGATGGAAGGGTTCGCTGACTCACTCCCACCCATGCCAGAAACGCCTTCCCTGCAAATCTGCCTTCAAGGCAGCACGTACAGAGGGAAACTGGCAGCGGGCATAGAGAAATCAAACCACCTTTGTTTCTCCACAATACACAAAGAAAGCTTGGCAAGAAAATTGGGAGGGTGGATGGGTTGGGTTTTGCTTGGTGTTGAAGTACAGACAGAAGGTGAGGTCTTGCTCTCCCTGAAAGGCTCCTGGTGGTGGCAGGGTGCGGAACAGCAGATGACCCGGTGGGACGGGAGCTGCAGAGCCAGGAGAGAAGAGTTTACTCACACTCTACAGCTTCTCCTCCCCTCTCCACCAGTGACTGATGAAGACGTAGGAGTGCGAATGCCTGCGCTGAAGGCTCTGCATCCCTCCTGCCATCATAAAAGGTTTGAGAGGTTTCAATGCACATCAAGTTCCTCCCACGATTTTCTGAAGCGAAACTAATGAATCTGAGTTGATGTTTTAGGGACTGTTTTTCTGGTTTTGTTCATTTGGGGTTTTATTCCCCTTAGAAAAATAAAAGGGAAAAACCAAACGTGACTCCCCTAACATCAGACATTAGGGAGAACAATGTGTGGAAGATCAAACTACAATCTTTCTACTTACTACAGCATAAAGGACAAGTTTTAATAGACTGTGCATGCGGATCACAAGCTCCAGCCTTTCTGAGCTCTTCAGAGCATTCGTAAAATAAAAGCTTTCCTGGACTTCAAAGGGAAATCTTTGAAAAATCACAAGCAACAGGGGACAACCACAGAGAAGAACTACAAATGCGGTAAGAACTCATGTTGCAGATTAATTCCCTTATCGGACAACAGGACTGGTGTCTTAAAAGCAAGAAGACAAGAATGGCAAATTGCTAACACCCAGTACATGCTGAATCTCCCAGGTAACTCCAACGGTAAAACACGTCACGGAGGTGTCTGCAGCCTTCCTGCAGGAAAGGGGAATCAATCACTCTGGCTGAAGGATGCCTGCAAACTGCCAGGAAAAAAAAATTCTGCTGCTGAAACCTCCACAGAGACAAAGTTTAGTATGTCCTGGGTGGGAGCCTGGGAAAGGTAGGACCCTGCATGTGCTCCCTTCCCATCCTCTGCTCCCCACCTCCAACATGAGGTGGTCTAGAGAGAGGATTAAACGTTCCGAGTCCTTCCAGGAACAGCACCTCCAACACCACCTTGATATTCAAGGTGAATATCAGGAAAAATTTTTTCACTGTAAGGGTGACGGAGCACTGGAACAGGCTGCCCAGAGAGGTTGTGGAGTCTCCTTCACTGGAGTCATTCAAAACCCGCCTGGACGCCTTCCTGCGTGATGTACTCTAGGTGACCCTGCTCTGGCAGGGGGGTTGGGCTAGATGATCTTTCGAGGTCCCTTCCAACCCCTATGATTCTATGACCACATTTACCCAATATTAATTAAACAGACACCAGGAAGAAACATCAGGGGATGAGGGTAAATGACCTCAGAGGGTTAACAGGAATGAGCAGAGGGTTAGTTAAAACCTCCTAGAAGGAAGAGGGAAACTGGAAACAAAATGCAGCCCAATACCCAGCAACCTCCGAGGATCCAGAGCATTTTTCCCCATTTCCCTGCCAACACACATCTCTCTCACACATACCCTCCCCTCCTCCTGAAGGAGGCTGAGGTGACAGCTCTGGTGGGAGGTACTGGACAGGCCACTGGGGTGCTGGAGGAGCCAGGGCTGTCTGGCCAGGAGAGCAGGAAGCTCCCCAGCTCCTGGCAGGGACCTCACCAGCCTGCCGCACCATGAGCCACTGGAAAAGCCCCGTGCTCAGATGCATGGCTGGCTCCCAGGGAGCCAACCCAGTCACTTCTGCACGCATAAAGTACCTGGAGACAATCCAAAATCTGAGAAATGGGAGTCATGAAGCAACAGAGCAACCCAAACATGGTACGTCGCTTACTCTCACTAAGCACAACATCCAGCAGCCCCCAAAAGCCTTCCTTACTCACACTTTCACTACAGCAACGACACCATGCTATGGGATGGCTGACCTTTACAGGAAAGGGTCAGAGCAGGAGGATGAATCTGAATTAACAGAAGCA
>NW_008585181.1:26489-38756 GCF_000691845.1 Merops nubicus | reverse complement strand
CAGGACTGTCCATGCTGTACACAGACAATGCAAACCCTTAGTATATCTAATATACCAGAGTGGTGGTCCTAAGAAAAAGCCACACACTGTGCTCAACAAGAGTTACCTTGTTTGTTCTCTTCTACATTAAATCACCCAGTTTTGCATATTCTTAACATGATTTTCTCCTAACAGTCCCTGCCTAGATGTCTGGCTATGCATTTTACATCTAGTACTGCAGAAGAGAGAGGCAGTGAGCAAAAAAAAAAAAAAGGTATAAATGTATGAAGCTAAATTACATATATTTAAGCACGTGCCTACTTGAAAATCTTGCACCATGTTCACATTCTGTAGGAAAACCCTGGTGATATTTGGTCTGCTTAAATAAATATTTATTAATCTCAATATAAAAGATCAGACACCAAATTTATACGAGCTGAGCACAGTTCAGGCAGAAGCCAATAATAGCTGCTTTCAGACTTTGCAGCATCCGAGTTTGCCAAATGGAAGTGACAAGTCTGGACCAGTAAGAAAAATGAAGCCATTTGGTAAGTTATATGCTGCGTAATAAACAGTCTGTCAGTTTGCTTCTAAGCCCCCCTCTTCCACAAGGGTTGGGTTCTTTTTTTTTTTTATTCCTCCTTTTTCCTGATGCACTCTGCAGAGCATGTGTGGATTAGAAATTAAACAGAAGCTCCTTTAGCTCTGTAGACCACACACTGTGGACAACGTCAACAGGTCATTGTTACCTGGTATTTGGGGGTTTTGTTTGCACATTTCCTTTCTGTTTTGACAGCGGGTTTTTAAAAGAGGATGTCACCCTCCTTAGAGCTCTGAATCATTTACAAAGAAAGCAGAAAAAGAAGTAGTTCTGTGACGATAGCACAAAAGCCTGGCAATTTTTGGTTTCTTCCCGTGACATCTGTGGGCAGTCCTGATCATAAGATTTTCATTCAGGGCTGACTGAGCCCAGTTTGAGACAAGACACCATTCAGAGTGCATTCCAGGAACTATGGAGGAAGTAGAAGGAGGATACATCTAATTTGTTGGCTATGGTGATGTCACGGCTTACGATTAATGCGAAGCATTGGGAGAGCAGAATGTACTTCCCCCAAGTGTCCTCCACCTCAGACCCTTTTGGGATACACTGAAGAGGGTGGGGACAGCAAGGCTGCCACGACAGATTTGCTGCTCGCTTGCCAACTGCACAAGGAAGGAAACCACCCTGGGTTGCAAAACCTCCGCAGCCCAGCTTTGCCCAGGCAGCCAGCTGGCTCTGCCCAGCTCCAGCTCCACACGGGAGAACTCTGCTGGTGGACATGGGACAGCCAAGAGGCACCGCTGGAGGAGAAGGTCCCGCGCTGCTAAAAACCCAGCAGCAAGGAACAGGTCTGGGGAAAGTTCTGGCTTTGTTTGCATGTGACTCCCAGCACACTGCTGTGTACACTGGATTCCTTATTTACAAGAGCACAGTCATGCTCCCTCCAGCCTGAGAAGATTTGGAGGAGGAATTCATGCCTACAAATTCCTTGGAGATCTTCTCATGGTAGACATTGCAAAAGTACAAAGTATCAAACACTAAAGGGAAAGCAGGCAGAAACCACTCAGTCCAGAACAGTAAACCAAAAAAGCAGTCCCCAGCTAATCCTTACGTGCCCCGAACCCTCCCACTGCAGGCAGGCTACGAGACCTTACTCTGGTGAGGGGGGAGGCCACAGAGCTCCCCGTGCCCACTCAGCCCACCAAGGCTACACACGTGGATGTGCTGCAAGCATTAGACTTCAGTGGCACAGAAACCACAGGAGCTGTGTTTGCAGCACTCAACAGAGGTTATCAGAATAAGTTCCCACCTACTCACAGATCCCTTGGGGCCAGCCAAAGAAGGGTCATGCTGCCAGAGTAACTCATATTTCCCACTTTTTGGCTGCTCTCTTGCCTCAGGTTATCTCTTGCAAAGGGCTAGGAAAAAAGCTGAAGGCGGGGTAATTTGCTGTGGGTGGGAGCCTGTTCTTCGCACCCCCCCTTTCCCGCACCACCCCCCCCAGCCTGGCCAGTTAGGTGACCACATTCACAACATGGCACAGCCTGTGCCAAAAATCCCACCAAGACAGCTAGTAGCTGGAGTGAACTGCTGTCTCCATAAACCTCACCTGGTCAAGTTCACCCCTGCTTGGCCCTCAGCCCCAAAGCACAGGCACCTTGACCCACACGCAGCAGCTCCCCTGAATTATTCTGCAACACCAACCCACTACTGCTGACCCTTCCAATAAGCCATGTTGCTGCTGCAAATACTGACCCTGGGCTGTCCAACCAGAGGTTCTGCCAACTGGAAAAAGTGGCCACCAAAGCACCTACAATGAGTTTACAACGGGTCTCAAAATCAACACAACCTTGGTAAAGTAACGAAAAGAAGAAACTGTGGAATAAAACTTTCTTGAAGTTCCTCAACATCGTGTGAACGGAGTAAAATTTTCTTCTTTTCTATTAGTTTTTCCTCCCCTCAACTTTTTCATGCAGTTGCTGCTTCCGGGAGCTTATCAACAAAACAAGCCTGCTCCCACTGGCAAAATCCCAGTTCCCTCCTTTCCTTCAGCAGCGTGTTATCACAGCGTACCGACACAAGCTGTACTTTCTGCATACAAAGGAAGCCCTGACAACAACCACACGTTTGTGACCGGTTAGGTCAGTCCTGCAGCCTTCCCTCAGCCTCTGCCCTAGCCTGCACTCAGGTCAACCAGTTCTTGACATGGAGAGGCTGTCAAAGTCTCAACAGCTCTTTCTCAGGCTCACAACAGACCAGCTCGCTGGACAACCCTGTCTGCTCCTATTTGCTGTCACTAAGCACAACACTTGTCAAAGGAAACAACAGGAAATGTTGGTATTTTTTACAGGGCGAACCTACATTATCCTTCACTTTGGCATTCATTCCAAACTATAAAACGCTCCAGTTTTGATCAGAAATATACAACTACTTTACAATTCTGTAATAAACTGCATTCTCTACTACATCCTTTTGTTGTGCTCTCTACTAAACACTTCTCACCTCTGTAACACCTCCAGAGAGATTACCGACAGGGACAGAAGCTCTGGATTTCAGCTTGGCCCCTCTGGCTCATCCAGGGCGCTGGGTACGACGCCCACACCCCGCAGCTGCGGCGCAGCCCTGGCTCCTGGAAGGGACAGTGGGGGACCCCGGCTGCGCACCCGGCTGTGGAGGAGGCTCCGCTCCGGCACTCCCCGCCCTGCCCGCGGCCCTCAGGAGGGCTCTGCCCCCTCCAAACGAACGCCCAGGGATGATGATGATGGTGGTGGTCAGAGAGCCCGTGTTCGTCCCAGGCTGTGGTTAGACAACGGCAGCGAGCAAGGTCTGCCCCGCTCCCTCCTCTACATCCCCACTCCTCCCCCTCTGCTATTTTTTGGGTTGGGTTTGTAACAAATGAACAAACCGATCATGTTTGCTGATCATGTGCAAACAGATGAAGGGCTGAGCTGATGCACTGGACAGAGCAGAAAGCTGCTGCTGGAAGCTGGTGAGGAAGGAGCAGGGAGTAGGACTTGCCCCTTCAGGTGGAAGAAAGCCACTGGTCTGGCTCAAATCATACCAGCTCTGCAGCCCCCAACACAAGGAGGACATGGACCTGTTGGGACGTGTTCAGCGGAGAGCCACAAAACTGATCCGAGGGCTGGAGCAGCTCTCCTGTGAGGGCAGGCTGAGGGAGTTGGGGCTGTTCAGCCTGGAGAGGAGGATGCTCTGGGGGCACTTTATAGCAAACTTCCAATACTTGAGAGGGGCCTACAAGAAGGCAGGGGAAGATCTGTTCTCAAGCATTTGTAGTGACAGGACGAGGGGTAATGGTTTCAAGCCATAAAAGGGTAGATTTCAGTTAGACATTAGGAAAAAGTTCTTTCATATGAGGGTCGTTGATCACTGGTTATGCAAAGAGGTGGTGAAGCCCCATCCCTGGAAACATTTCAAGGTCAGGCTTCATATGGCCCTGAGCTACCTGACCTAGTTACAGATGTCCCTGCTTTTTGCAGGGGGGTTGGACTAGATGGCCCTTAGAGGTCCCTTCCAACCCAACGCATACTATGATGCCGTTTAACTTCAAAAATGTTTTCCATATTCTAGCTACCATCTTAAAGTGGCTGCTGCGCAGGGTAGGCAACATGCCCCCTGTTAAATGTTTATAAACTGTGCCTGTTGCAGCCACCTTCTTAATACACACAACAACCACAATCTGCAGCAAAACAAGCTTCAGTCGAAGCTCTTCCGTTCTCCTCACCAGCGAGGTGTGGCAGCCTCTCAGGAGCAAGAGCAAAGCCCTTCCTCCCACCGCCCTCCTTCCCCTGGGGTTGCACTGCAGCCCAGCCTCTCTGACTCAGCCAGCCCTCTTTTACACAGCTGGCACCTCCAACAATTGCTGAGACATCAGCACTTTCCCAAAATAGTCTTGATCTTACGTAAAATGACTGGCGGCTCAACCCTGCTGTACATGCTCAATCCCACCAGCTACCCAAACAAAAATCCCACCCAAATAAAGTCGGGTTCAAGTTTAATAGGGGGGTACAAAAGTGTGTCATGAGCTGGGGCGGCTGGGCGAGGGGAGCAGGGCTCTGCCCCAGAGCTCTTCTCCTCCAGCTGCAGCAATGCCACCTCCTTCCATCCCTGCCAGGTCTCCTGGCTGCCAGGCAGGATGGATGGACACATCCCAACATGGAGAGATGTTGTGGAGCTTTCCTTGCCTTTCTGCTTGCAGGGCCACCGGTTTTGGATCTCTCCAGCTCACTTCCGTCAGGAAAACCAAAGAAATGGTGAATTATTCAAAGGGCTCTTAATCCTCTTCTGCTTAGGAACTGGAAAACAGGCTCAAAAGCTATTTGGAGCTGGAAGACACAGACAAAGGCAGCACACATGCCCCATTTTCTTAAGAAATGAGGCTTCCCCATCCTCAGTGCATCAGCCTGGAGTGCTGGACACCTATAGCTTGGGAGTAGGGGCTTTACTGTACTAGACATCTACTGTACTAACAGCGTGCATAAAAAAAGGTCTAAGGGGAGACCCTGTCATGTCCAAAAGTAAACAAGTTTTCACATTTAAAATTCATTCCAGATCACCAGTACAGCCCCAAGTAGCGACTCCGCAGCTCTGCTCATCCCTGCCAAGAAAGTTCATCTACTTGGATGGAGTAAGTGCTAGAATGCACTGGGGGGAAAAAAAAAAAAAAAAAAAGAGAGAGAAACAGTCACATTTGGGAGCACAAGAGGTGGAAATTAATGCGAAACAAAAGAGCCCAAACCAGGCAGCAAGTTATAAACACCAAATATTGAAATTCCAAAGCTGACCTGCAAATTTCACGGTTAATACGATGCAGATCCCTGTTCTGCAGTTGGGTTAAAAGTGCACAGCCCTCTCCTAGGCAAATCTCCAAGGAATTTTAAAGCTTGAATGAAAATACTAATTACAATGTACTAAAAACAGAGCGAGGAAGTATGCAAGATGACTTTTGAGCACTGCAAGGAAGAGGTGAGGAGATGGTCCGGCCACTTGCACGCAGCAAGAGTGGCCCAAGACAACATTAACTCCTTCCTGATGAGACCTGGCAACTTGTAAAGGATCAGAGTGCTCCCAAAGCCTCACGTTGTACCTGTTATGAGGATAGCCCAACGATTGCACAGCTCTGAAAGGCATCCTTCAGAAGAGTCACTACCCATCCCAATATTTGGCACGACCACTGCACCCATCCTTTTTCATCATTACAGGAAGACTGTATCTTAACAGCTGGTTTCATAGGAAAAAAAGGTACATATTTAGTTTTTAACCAACAAAATCCCTCACGAGGTTAACTAAAAGTGTAAACTGAATTCCACGTTAAATTATCCTCTGTATGCCAAAGCCACAACATCTAGTACTCGTTATTACTCTTTCAAAAGAAACAGTCCAGAGTTTACACACACATGCATGTTCTGAGGAGAATATTTTATAAACCCCACAAAAACATTTACACAAAATAACTCAATTTAGGCCAGCAGAGTAAATCTCTCTCACACAAAATGTCAGCCAATTAAGCTTTTAGCAGAGCACCAGGGAGACCGATTTTAGAAAGCTAAGCAGGTTTCTCAGTCTAGGAATGCCTGAAATCTGTCTATTCTCAGTCAACAATGACTTTCTGCCTTCTGCCAATTACTAAAGTAGTGGGGGGAAAATGGATTTACTCTCTGCTTTTACAGATCAGTTGGCTTAGCAAAATCCAAACTCGTACACAGGCGCCTCGTAACTCCTCTCATCAATGCGAGCAGGCGACAACAAAAAATTTGCTCTCCTTTCCTCCCCGTCCTCAATCTGCTTATCCCTTCTTGCTGACAACTGGAAATGGCGAGTCCTCCCACGGCATCCTTCCCCCCTGCCCCCAGGCTGCAGGATGTAGCAGGGATTTCAGGAAGAGCTGGTGTACAGGGACACAGCAATGAGGTGGCCACCAGGTCCAGAGAGCGCCCTCAAAGGAACAGACCTGGTGAGCCACACCGTGAACTTCAGGCCTGGCAAGAGCCCGAAGATGAAGCTCTTCAAGGCCAAAACACCCCGCTGCCAAATGGAGAGGTTCCTCTGCTTGCCCACACCCTTCTCCTCCCCCTGCTTCCTCCCTTCTCCCAGCCCCAGAGACACACAGCACATTCCACCTCCCCTTCTCCATCCCACCCCTTCTCCTCCACTGGTCCTGGTCTCACCAAATGTCCCCATGGGCCAAAGCAATCAATTCATCTGACCCACGCCAACCATTTTCACAGCAGCAAAAATGCCACATAGCCAGACCTTTCCCAACAGCAGCCAAACCCACCCTCTCACTGGGACACCCTCCTTGGCTCTGCCCCGTCAGGGTTGAGACAGTTCATTTACCAAGGAGCTCGGAGCAGCACTTCACAGGCATCTTGTACTCATTAAAATTATATTCTTCTTGTCTGTGGTTCTTTCCAGACGGAAGAAAAGGTTTGAACATAACCGTATCTTGGAATGAGTCCCAAATAAATTTCCATTTCCCAAAGGACAGGTTTTCTCCAAGGCAAGTAGTGGAAATTTGCAAGTTTATTAAAAAGAGGCAGCTTTACCTCTGGCCAATATCATGTATTATCTGGATGTCATCAGAGGTCCTGGAAAGTAGCTTATTCCTGAAATGTCTGGAGGCTCTAGAGCACATATGATGCTTAACAAACATTCCAAAACACACTAAGTTATTTAACTTCCACTCAATAATATAAGCTTTCTGAATTTAAAAAAAAATAAAACTGTGAAAACAAAACAAAAAAAAAAGCCCCAACATAAGACACTTTACCTTCCCATACTAAAAACATTTAGAAAACTCAAGTATTAAAAGCAAAATAAATAGATGTGCATGTACAATCCTCCCCTTACCTTCACAAAACACCGCAGAGATGATGCTCAAACAGCTACAACTGCATCTTGTGGGGTTTTTCCACCTTCAATTACTACAAATATCCTTCCCCAGGAACATTTTTTGACTGGCAGCATCCCCTAAGACTACCTAGACCCGCAGGAGAAACCCACCGACTATAGACGTTGTCTGGCAACTACCAGCAAAATGCAGCAAGCAAACTCTGGCTGTTACACTCCCCAGACAAGCACTGGCAGAGGAGAAAATGAAAGTTTCTCTACATGTTCTCCACATGTGTCACAGAGCTCTGCCATGCCACTGCAACACTGCTGCTGGAACAACCACAGCAATGCCCCAGAACACTCATGATGCATCTACATCGCTGCTGATGAAAAAATAATCCTCTCCCATAGTGAGCCCAATTTAGTTCACTCACAAAATGCCATCAAGACACTTCTGCACAGGAGATACGAGCAAAACAATGAATCATATTCCTGAAGAACACAACAACAAAGAACTTCAGCAAAACTGAAAAACAATGTGAAATTCATACGGATTTCTATGCAAGATTTAGAAGACTTTATATGAAAAAACAATGAAGAAGAGGCTACTGTTTCATAGTAGGAAGGTAGGGAGCAAAAAACACCATCCCACCTCAAGGGGAAGTACACTGTCACCCTAGCTTTGAAGGGGACAGCTCCTTCTCAGAGCACCCTGGAGTAAGGCCAGGATAAACAGGGTGCTTTGTGCCTTCAGCTCCACCCCCAGGACTCGTGAGGTTGTGGCAATTAAGAGAGTATTTGCAGGTATTTGCACGGCAGAAGGAACAGCCCAGGGGATAGCCAGGACTGACAGGAGGATGACTGGCCCACAGCATTTATATTAAAGGCAACTGAAGAGATTATGACACACTGTGTGTACTGGGTACAGTTACTGATACCAGTTTCAACTTGAATTACTCAGCAGCATGAAAACATTTCATCCTATGGAAATTATTCAGCATTTATGAAATGCTGTAAAAAGCAAAGGGGAAATCCAGGTAGTCATCTGTCAATCCTCCTGTTGTGAAAACACCACAGATTCAGGGACTCTGGGGTTGCTTTGAAGTATATATAAAAATAAATAAAGCAAATAATAATAAAAAAAAACCCCTACACATACTCTAAGCCTGTTTACTTTATGAATGAAGACAGTTCTCAGTAAATCCCATTTTGGGTAGAATACTGCATTTTCTTGTAAATGCCTCGTGATGAAGGCAACAACTTCATGAAGGAATTGCAGCACATTTTTACACAAGGGTTTGCTATCCAGATATGTTAATTTTTCAAAACCTCAAACAAAATACCACAGCATGCTAATCTGCTCTTTCTCAGCAGGTAATCTCTGACGTCCTAAAACTGAACAGCGTGTTTATTCTTGCCTTGTTTAAAGGCTCTGGTGAGAGGAAGGATCAGCCCAAGCCCTTCCTCCTGCTTACCAGCCCCATGTCTTAGCATCTACTTTACTCTGTGCTCCAGATTTCAGAAGTGACTCCATTTCTTCCAGGAGCGTGTGCAGCATTCCTTAATCTGCCTGGGGTTTTATTGACTTTTGAAATAAAAAAAATAAATAATAATTAAAAAAAAATCTCTTTTTTAAAAAGGGGGATGAGGGGAATGGTTTCAGAGGGATTTTAAATTGCATTGGAGTCCAGAAATTAACAGTGTTCCCCAAGCAGTGCAGCTCTGCCCAGCCAGTCACTGGTACATATCTTGGAAACATGTTACAGAAGCAAAGGAGATTGGACCAACGCTCATCCTTTCAAAGAAGAATCCTCAGTATTTCAAAACACTAAAGTAATCACTCAGTTAAATCTTTCTTAACAGTTGAGTCAGAAGCCTCAGGTTTCAGTAAAGGACATTCAAAAAATTCAGCTCTTTAAGGGACGGATAGAAGGATTTTCCCAGGATTATATGAGTCTGGCTCTCACTGCTCAAAAATAAAGCCCATGTTTTCTGTAAAAGAGAAGCCTCTGGATGCTGCTTTGGACGAGGTCAGGGAAGCCAGAGTTTAGTTTATAGCCTCTAATCTAATTTCACTCCTTCCTCTTACTCTCACTGCCCTGTCTTAGAAATTCATGTTTTGTTAGATTCATGAAACAGCTATAGCTCATAATGAGATAGGTCAGCTGCTGTTGTCAATAGGGTGTTTTGTACCCAACATTAACCCTAGTTTGATAAACCTTCCCCCACACTTTGTCAGCTGAACTCACACGCTTACGCTGCTTGCCCTAGTACTGCAAACAGTCCACTAGCAATGAGTTGGTGGGCCTGGGCAACATTAACCTCTCCTAAAACCATCCCAAGCTGAGAATGGGGACCCTGTGCTGCTAATTACAGGAGGAAGAACCAGACTCCCGAGCAGTGATGCTGGGGCAGCACCTCCACCAACCAGAGCTAGGAGAGCCTCACACCCCTAACAAGGGTGCACAGTCCTTGTTTTCAGCATGCTACACCATAACCTCTCTCCACATGCTCTCTCCGTTCAGAGGCTGGGAATAAACTCACACCACAGGCAGCAAGTCTTCTAAAATAATTTGTAAAGTAACATCAGGTCTGTACTCTGTCTTTAAATTGCTTTGCACATGCAAAAAAAGGGATGGTAGATGGGAAGAAGCATGCAGTGAGGCACTGATAAAACATACTTACTGTCCCACAACACCAAACAAAGAGCTTGTTTAAACAATCGGAAGACAGACCCAAATACAAACCAATAAGCATTCCTGAGCACAGCGTTGCTTTCATAGAGCAGACAGGAGAAACACGGTAACAGCAGCACAAAAAATACAGAACAAAAACCAAACTCATAAACTGCATTTCAGGACAAGGTTTCACTGATACACTCTGTGGTTTTACTAACATGAAGAAGCTTCTAAAATTATTTATAAAAGAAAAGCAGCAATTATTCTTTCAGCTCTCCAGACAATTGCAGCGAGTCTGGAAGGAGTGAGAAGTGCAGACTCGACCCCACCATGAGGATGGTGAATCCTAAGAGCTTTTGCCACATGCAGCCCAGCCAGGACAGGACCGAGCCCGTGGGGCAGGACAGGGCCCAGCAGAGCCACCGGGGCACACTTTGAAGGAACTCACTTCACTGATAATAAAAAAGAAGTATTTTAATCTCTTTCACAAGCATAATCAGGGAAAGGACTGAAAACCATGACGGACCAATTGACGGTTCGTTACTGGAAACAATGCTTTTTGTTTTCTAAAGCTTTGCTTCCTCAGATCTAAGTAAATGGAGACACATCGAAGATTTGAAAGGCAAGGGAGCTGTTTAAAATTAATTTCAGTTCCAGTTGCTGCTGCAAAGGAAGAAAATCCATCCTCTTGTATTCAGCCACTGGCTTCAAGAGCTGCCTCCCAGCACACAGGTTCTTCCCCGGTCACCTGGGCTCTGCACGGCTTGTCCCCAGTCTGCCGTGCCACGGGGAGAGCAGTTTGGTCACTAGCGAGCTCTAAACCGAGGGAACATTTCAGGAAGACAGATACACTACCCTCTGAGCACACATTTCAAGAAACTACATCCCGCTATTTTGTTGTGCACAAACAGCTATTTTGTCTTTCGAGATCAAAACACAAACAAATAACCAGAAGGCGATCCAACTGGAAGGGTATTTTTGATGGGAGGAAAAGACTTTGCTAACCAACTATTAGAGAATGCCAAACTGTCTAACACTCAGCTCTAGTATAACACAATAAAATGGTAAAATGAATATACATGCACTTTACTCACTGATTTTAACTAGTTCAGGACATCTATTTTGGAAAGCTTTATACAACACCAGCCCACCGATATTTCTCCTCCTGGTAAGGCTGCTAAAAGCATCCTGTCTGTCCTCAAGGGATGTATCCATCATCAAAGGTCTGCGTGAGAGATGTGCTCACGCAGCAAACACTAGCCCCACTGGGCACTGGTGCACAAACACTCACAGGTCAAACAATTCCCACAGTCCTGTCCTGCAAGACACAGGGCATCTTGTGGGTCCAGCAGAACCTCGAGGACCACAGACTACTTAAGAAAGCAGCACACCATACCTACCACCACGCAGCTTGTAGCGGCACCAAAGCAACAAGAACCAAACCTGCACACCTCTGTAGAACAAACCAGCAGGGATGATGCAAGGGCACCACTGAAACTGGCACTGCTTCATCCTGCAGGATCAGGACTCACCCCCACCAGTGCCAACAGGCTGCAGATGCTGCCTTGCTCACGTTGTAAAAAGAATTTGCTAGCCTGCAACACAAAACTCGCAGTTTTCAGAGCATTTTAAGGCACCTGACTGTGGATGAGAATGCCCAGAATTCTGTAGGGCTCAAACCTTACAAGATGCTTTCCAAACTAAGGACAGTGGGAAAATATCCTTGCACAGAATTTAGAAAAAAAGATAAAGGCATGCAATGAGGGAGAAAAAAAAAAACAAAAACCAAAAACCACGCACCAAACAACCAATCAACCAAACCCACAGGAATGACTGCAAGAATTCCTATTGACTTATTAGTTTAATTACTTAACAGATTTAAAAAAAAAAAGTAAGAACTCTACACATGCTTTTCTAGTTGCCCTTATAACCCCAAATCCACCATTTCTTGCTTGCCCTTTTCCTCTGAGTCTCTGAGAAACTTGAAAATTTTGCATGTCCAGGTGAGACCCTTGTTCATTTTGTTTCCATTTTCTTTTTCCTCTCAGAACAAGGTTTGCAAAGTACCTTTCCAAAACCTTGCCACACTAGGAGCACAATCAGCAGCCTTTTGAGCCCAGGTCCCCTCCACCCCAGACAGAGTTGGGATCCCCAGAACCAAAGGTTCACTCCCAGGGTACTTAGCTCATGCATTTGGTAACAGTAGTTTTCACACAAGAG
>NW_008585181.1:12110-26458 GCF_000691845.1 Merops nubicus | reverse complement strand
ACTCTTTCCAAAATCCTCCTGCCAAAGTCACGAATCAGAATGACATGGCTCTACCAAGAGAGGCATTTATCACAAAGTACAAATTAAAGCCTCTGAAGATCACAGGGACATGATACATTTAAAGATGGGAAAAGACATAATAATGGTTAGCTGGTACTTTCTGTTTCTCTGCCATCCCCATTATTAAACCCTGGAACAAAACCTTTTATAGAGAACCTAATGATCACTAAATATACCTTTAGTCTTTAATTTAAGCGAAGACTCTGACTAAGTGCATAGAAATAGCTGAAAATAGCAATACAGCTGGCAACCCTTGGCAGATTCACAACCAATACGCCTCAGCTTTTGGTAGCCACTTCCTTTTGACTGCACCACCTTCACTTAGCTGCCAAGTTGGAAAGAAAAGCAAATGCTGTGCCTCTTCTTAGAGACATTAGACAACTAGACTTTAGCATTCTAAGATAAAAAGGTCTCAATTAGAAAGTATAGAGGGTTTAGTCCCTTAAAGCTACCCATTATTTGCGTAAGGAACCCTCTAGACTGAATTTATGGGGTATGACACTGAACAAAATTTCCTCCAAGACAGGCTTGCACCAAACTGAATCTTACCCTTCATTCTAAGGGGACACACAAAAACATGAATGAAAAATATGCAGTTACTTGGGTTTTTATTCAAGCTGTAACAATGATGCACATTTTCCTTTTAAACATTCTTTCTTTAAAGCAAAGTAGGGGTGTTGGGGAAGCCATTATAACACAGCTTTTTTCACCCATCTGATTTTACAAATGCAATATCCACGAACTGCCAGGCTCCAAGACCTTCTAAGTACAAGCCCTGCAGGGATGGTGCCCACTGTCCTGTCAGTGGTAGCAGATGACTCGGCAGCGCTAGGTGACAACAGGAAAAAATTTAAGATATTGTCTCACAAAAAGAAGCATCCCAGCTAGCTCTCAATTTCACCAGTAGAAAGTCAAATCAAGAACGATTTAACTTCTCCCACAACTCCAGCTGACTACTTCTGGCAACTTTTTTGAGCTCTTTTTTTTTTTGTCTCTGCTCTTCCTCTTAGCAGTTCCACAAATGGAAAGTCACATAGAGCACATCCACCAAAAAAATTAAGGAATGAGCCTTCTTTAACCTCTACCAGCTCATGATGCACACGGTTCAATGCAATACTTCTTCCAAAGGAATCTATATCCAATCTTAAGACATCCATAAGGTCCATCAAGTGATGTATGTAAGCAGCCATGGCCTTTCATGAATGCAAGGAGGGACAGAACAACACAATAAATATTTTGGAATATACCATTAAAAGGAGAGCACCATGGATGACAGTCCAGCCCAGTCCAGTCCATCAACCAAATAGCCTTGTAGTCACCAAGAAGAGGGCTGAAGTTGGCGTGGTTCAGGGGTCACAGCCACTACATCTCCTCTGGGGAGCAGAGCCAGAGCAGGGAAGTGGGTCAGAGGGGCAGCTCTGGGGCTGGAGCACCACACGAGTTATTGCTGGCAGCTGTGCCCAGGGGAAATTAAGGATGGAGTCACGCTTCCCTGCAAGACTCTGAAAGGACAAGCAGATCAAATGTTGCTCCAAGTTTGCAGTAAAAAATCCTTCTGCCTTTAAAAGGCACAAATGAGTAAACAAGGTTTGCCAACCCATGACACTCGGTGTGTCTCACCACACGGCACGTGGTGGCATCCTTCTTAAAGCCTCTGTTCTTCCTGTTGCAGAGCCAGGCAATGGTCTCCAGCTCCAGCTGCTTGGAAATATTCATGTTTGGTTTTTTTTTTTGGAGACAGAGGCTTGCACCTTCAACACAGTCAAGACCAACCTTAAGTCAATGTGGCTGCTGTAAGTGAAGGGAAGTTCATCATCCCTATGTCATTTCTCACTGCTCAGACAGGCAGATGTGAATCTGCCTCCATGACCCACCAGTTTGTTCAAAGGACAAACAGGCCAGTGCTCAGCCCTGCTACAGCCTTTGGCCTCAGGATGAACAATCTCAAATTTACAAAATTTTAAAGGCACGTTCCCTCATGACTGGACTTAAGTGAACTCCTGGCTTTGGCAAAAAGATTTGGCTGTAATTATCCCAAGACAGAGAACCGGACCAAGAATGCTACGAAGTGGTACTGCAGTCATCCAAAACAAAACAAAACAAAACAAACAAACAAAAAAACCCAACAACACAAACCCCAACCAACCCTGAACAGATTGCTGTTTGCAGTTGGGAGTATTGCAGAATCACTTCAACATGCAAAACATACAGGAATAAACAATTTATCTCCTCCTTTGGCTTCAGAAACCAAATCCGAGGAAGGAAGGAGCATAAAAGAAAATCCATTAGAGATTTGTGGGGTTTTAAAAAAAAAAACAAAAAACACCACACACCAACAAACCAACACAACTCATTCAGTGTTGTCCTTCCAATGGAGCAATGTATTTTCTGGCCATCATCATGAAACTGCTTGTGGCAGAGGAATGCATGGATTGGAAAGCTGCGTGTGACTGGCACCCCAGCACACACAGGCGTCTCCCCAGGCTACACAGCTCTCCTGGCACACTGGCCAGCAGGACAACCTCTGCAGACCAAGCAGCACATCCTGTGTGCTGGGCCTTCGCTCCACACATCCTCTTTTGGGTTCTCTGCAGCAGTAAGAAGCGAGGTGGAGAAAACTAGAAAACCAGATTTCCAACTAAAAAGCTGGACAGCAGGACAGGTTTTAATATACTAGACAGATGAAGAAAGTGTTTCAATCAACTCTTTGGTATCTACCTGCCTGTCTATCTACCAAGGAAGAAACACAGCTGAGCAACAAGGCTATGCAAACATTTCCAGGTTCTAAAAAGATGGAGCCAGTCAAGCTTTCCCCTTGTGGTTTGCATGTCGTCATCAGCACTGCCTCATGTTTGTATAGCCTTATAGCTCAAATATGGTTTATGTGTCTTTGGAGGACGAGTGCACGTATTTATGAGTTGCAGTGATTGCTTCTTCGTGAGCAGTGCACAGGCATGTGCAAAACAGAGGTTCCCAAGGCTGTAATCCTGTCTCCAGCTAGAAGGTTGAAAGAGAAAGAGAGGCAGGGAAACCAACTATCCTACAGTGGTACTGACACTTTTTTTTAGGAAGGAACATATATAAATTACCAATCCCACAACAGCACAGCCCCACAAATCCTCCCTGCTACAACTGATTCTTAAACAGCAAGACTTTACAATGCTAGATTATCCAACTGTGTATATTTATTCGGCATCTTTCACCTTAAAAGATGCCGCAATGTGATTTTTTTTGGTGTACATGCATCTTTATCAGCTGCCCTTTCTGTTCTCCTTCCTTTCCTTCCCCACCCCACCCCCCCAGATTAGGTCGCAGCACTGGGCATAGTAACTGGTACAGGGGACTGAAAGTAAAGAATCCCATGAGGAGGAATTTATTCTTCAGGGATCCATTAAAATTCAATTGCCACTTTCCACCAGATGACAATCTCGCTTCAGAATTAACTGAAATTTCAGAGGGATTAGGCTAGAAAGGTGCACCACAACTCCAGCAGAATGGCGATACCACAGTACACAGAGGGGTTCCTGCTGCTCTCCTACACTTAGATACCAGGAAACCACAGCCATCCTTTTCAGAGATGGACACAAGGATCCAAGAACAAGGGCAACTCTGGAATTTGTGTTGCATTTTGTTTCTAGCCAAGACCACATCAAGCCCATACAATGTATGTGGGTCCAACCCTAGAAGGCCTACTACAATTTTTGTTTCTAATCAAAAGCTTGGCTTTGTAACAGATTTTTGGTTTTGTTTTTTTGTGTATTCATTTTGCGCAAATGAATAGAGGAAACAAAGAGAATTTGCTAAAGCAATCATAATACTTAACCCAGTATCAAGCTGCCTCCTGTTTACCTTCATGTCTGATAGCATCTTGAGGAAAGCTTCCCCATTCAAGTACACTCTCCTCTCATGCTTCATACCTATGACCTAGAAAAACTAGTGTTAAAGATTTTTTTAAAAGTAGCCCAGTGTCTCTTCTTTCAGTCAGTTCAAAGGAACTAAAAGGCAGGAGCAAACATCCCACCTGGTGAAGATAAAACCACCACCACAGCCATCAGCACTGAGAACATCTTTCCACGGGCCCTGAAACCCTTTGTCTTCATTGCAGACATTTTTTTCTTCCTTCAATCCCAAAGAGACTAAATAAGTAAGATTTTAACTTGCATCTACATGTGTTTCAAATTAAAATTCTAAAAATGGTCATTTCCTCACGTATTTCGGAAGCCGCCTATAAACAGCTCCTCTACTTATATAGTCCTAAGAGCAGGAGAATGTCTTAGCTGTAAGACCAGACCCAAGCTGAACTCATGCCCACAAGCTCAGAAGTAAAGCCAGATGTCAAATTCCAAAGAATGAGACACCCATGCCAGACCACACTCTTCACACCATGAATTTTTTAAATTAAAGCTATTATTTTACCATGCCATTAGTAAGCTCCACATTTACGTACAATCACCTGGTTAGACAACCTCCTTCCCCTCTGGTTTCACGTGCAACATAAACCTGGTTGCTGCTGGGAGGTCTGACAGAGCCCCCAACCTGACCTGCTCAGCTCTGCTGTGACCCAAGGAGGGACGGAGAGGACAAGGGAACTGCAGAACCCAGAGCACCCTGGAAGCAGCAGACAGCACCGCATGGAAACTCATTCCTCAGCTTGGCCCTGCTCTCGTTTAACTCAAAGAGATTTAGAAAAAAAGCTACATTACCACAGTTGCTTCTGAGCCAACATTTACTCTGGCAGGCTATCATCAGAGCTATTGGAAGTTCTTCTCTCTCTTTTTACCCGACTGAAGTGTTATAATAGGAGCAATAATACATTTTTGTTCGCTTGATTCGTCCTTAGCACACAGTTCAAAATTCTATCAATGACACTGAAGCAGGTAGCAGAGACGTTTTGGCTGTACTGCAAGCACCCTCCAGGCACTCAGCACTCAACCTCTCCTCTGTAAGCCACAGCAAGGACTAATCCTGCCACTTGATACCAGCTACTGACATTTTAATTAAACAGTGCTGCCTACGGAATGGAAAGGATTCTCTCCAAAATATTTACATGACTCTAAGACACATAGATGGCATCAGCATCAGCAAGAGACCACGAGTTAGGCTGTGAAAGGAACCCATTTTCATCCTGAATCAGTGTGTCAGTCGTAGCAACCAGCTGGGAATTGAGGGGTTATCCAGGAGAGCTTTGGGAGCCCTGGCAGACACTGTAAAATAAACAGCAGTAAAGCACTAAAATGCATCAACTCGAGGGCTAAGAATTCCTCACGTCATTTTTTTAAGCCCAGGGACTCACTTTTACACTGAAACCATGGAAGAGAATTTCTGTGGAAAGGTGAGAGCATAGGATAGAAGGAGAAAAACCACATAACCAGAAGGAAATATACAGCTTATTATTTTGAAGAATCAAACATTTAACATGTTTGTTCATACAGTCCTGAACTAAGATTTACAACAAACCATGCAGCACCAACTACAACCTCTTGTCCATTGTATGAGATGACTAGTGTAAAGTTCAGCAATCTAATCCCACTGGGACCCCGTAATCCCATATTGCTGCCACACAATTTGAAGTACACATGTATGGCAGGAGGGTAACGAGAACACGAGGGACAGAGAAAGGGTAAAAGCCATGTGAAGTAACATGGATTAAGGAAAAAGTCATACAGGAAAAAACTTGTAGTGGCTACCTTCAAAAGGAGCCTCTCCCATATCAACCTGTAGTAGCTTTCCCACCAGACTCACTGCCAGGAAATTCACACTGCCTCACCTGGGTCACATAAATACACATACACACAACACCATACGTATACTCCTTTAGGAGCAGAAAGAAGGAAAAGGAGAGGTTGAGCAGAGAATCCTTTCCAGCACAGCTAACTCCAAAATCATGCTGCTCAACTGGAAGACATTACACAATCATCTTTGATCAAGACATGGCACTGACACGAGTGGCTGAGGAGTGGCATTAGCCAAGAGCACTTGATGGCGTGCTGGCAAGCCACTCAGCAATCCCATCCACATGTATGCCACTGGCTTGCATATCAACAAACCTCAGACTAAAACCAGCATGGAAGTGGTCACTGAGATATGGAGTGAGCTGCCTGTCTGCTTACCACTATAAAGATGTTGTTTTCTAGTGTCCCTGAAGAGGTTTCCTGTATCATTTCCAAACATTTTCCTTTTGTAGTCAAAATGAAGATAGACGATTTAAGAGTTGACAAGCTCTTCCCCTTACTGTTGGGAGAGTCATAACAGAACCAGCCCCCACCTTTCTCCACACAACTGCAAGAACAGTTTTGTAAAACCCTGCAACTTGCTGACTGACTACCCATCGTTCAAATTAAATCAGGCTTATCAAGTGTTTCAAACTCCTCTGCAGGCACTAGGATTCATACCAGGGACAGATCTTGCCAATTCTTCCTGCAAAATGTCACGGAGACACAAATCTTCCTTGGAGCTAAAATGCTTTGTGAAAGACTCTCACCCTTTTCTTTCCCAATTACTGCAATATTCTTTCACTCCGTGTTGATGAATCTCATCAGAATATTTCATAGACATCATTTGTGTAACTGCTGTGTTGGCTCAGTCACTTCCATCTTTGCATTCCTTGACTGATTCCCTTTTCTCTGCTGTTTCACACTGTAAAGCCCTCTGCAACCTATCTCCATCTTCTCTGTCAGCTCTGCATGAACGGTCCAGATGTTGAATTGCACCTCTGATTAATCTACTGCCTATTTTTCAAGCCATAAAACAAGCAAATAGGCCAATTAGTTTTATTCCTTTTTTAAGCTACATCAACTCTACTTCTCTACTAAAGAGAGGAGAGGGTTAAGGCAGTACATCTTCTTAAGGTGTGTTTATACTCAGAAGGATGCTTTGGCAGCAATGTGGATTCCAGGTTTTGCCAGCTCTCCACAGCTCTTTGAATCAAAACTCACCAGTACAGGGTAAAGTGATTCTTCTGTGGCTCTCAGACTGCAAATCAAACCAGTTCTCATGCAACAATTCTAAGATTCAGGCTTATTCAACATTGAGATGACCACTAGTCAAAAATGAATCCTGCTCCTTTACCTCTCATCTGTATGGGGAAAAATACAGGTGCAAGTGGCACAATGTTAGGAGCAAAACACCTCATAAAAATTAGCTCTGTTAATGCATGAAGAGACTCCTCACACACAGATTTAGTGAAGTGACACATGTCACACAGGTTTAACTGTTGAGTAGTACAGTGCTATTTTTACACAGGCACTCTTTTGACTAAGACTACTTCTTTGCTGAAATGGAGAGTCCCAGCTGTACCAGCCAATGAGGCGTACATGGACAGAGCACTATTCTCACTACAATTAAACCACTGCAGGACCACCACAGTCAAAATCTCAAATCCAAGAGTATACTAAGGATACTTCAGAAATCACAGAGATGAAGCTTCTTCCTGTCACTTACTAACTCAACCACCAAGCTCAAAAGGCTGTATTTAAGACCCGTTTTGAGATGGGTACTGTTGAATTTCAGGCTGGATATTCTACAGTTCCCCACATCCATCCTGGCAACAAAACCCAGCTCCAGGGCAAATGCCCTGAAAAAGTCTTTTTAGAGAACAGCATCTAAATTGTGCCGTTGGGACCGGGATAACACACAAGGATGGCAATTCAGAAATAAAAGTGATTTTCTATGAAGTTTATGGATAAAGCATTCAGAAGAGAAAGCTTTAATCTGGCCACATGTGGGAGCATATGTGGGTTTTTAACTGCTGAAAACATTGAAGATTTTTTTTTTCCCCCTATCAGAAGACAGGAAAAAAAAAAAAGGGGGCAGGGGCCAAATCTCAATTAAAGATGTGGCAGAAACACCAATCTGACCAGAGAGGAACTATAAGCACTGAGAAGTGAATAAAGCTGCTAATCTATAACACTCCTTTTCCTCCATGGTTAACTTTACCCTGTCCCACTTCCTACAGGGAAAAATAAAAGGACAGTGGGGAAGGTTCTGTCCCCTTAGCTCTTTACTTTGCAGCTCCTGTTTCCCAATCCTCAGTTTGTCTTAAAACAAATTCTCTGGATTTTCAGAAGGGCACTTCCCTTCTCCAGAATTCTCCTATTCACAAAAGGCAAAATATTTCTCTTGACACTTGACTTTAGACATCATAAGAAAGACAGTTTCTCCTGCAAAACCCTAAAGCCTCATACCATAATGCACAGCATTGCCTTAGTTTGCATCCAGAGTGAGAGAGAAAACTAGACAGAGAAAGGGAAAAGATAGGAATATCTGTTCCCCTCATCTTTGCCAAAACTCTAAACTACACTCAGCTCCTGATGAAGTTTTTCTGCATGATCTCATCATTATTGCATCTAGAAGATGCTCATTATTTAAAAAAAAAAAAAAAAACCCAAACAGATTTGTCAGTCAACAGATAAATTTCAGTTACAAAACCATCTTTTTAAAAGAAAAACTACTGACCTATGACAGTTTTTTTTCCTTGCCTGCCTGTGCAACATAGACACAGATGAGACAAGCTCCCACACCTGTAGGAAGTGGAGAATTTAAACTCAAAATTCTGACTGACATTTAACTTAACACAGTAATACTTCTCTGGGGGAGGGGAGTTTCCTATAGCTGCATTAATTCAGGCTAAAAATACCCACGCTGACATGCTGTCATGTGAGAATCTCTTTGATTCCAAGAGTTTATTCAGAGCCTTCGTGTTACTTTGAACTTTTTTGTTGTTTAATATGATCATTGCTCCATTTGTCATCATATGACAAGAGCAGACAATTACACAAGCTGAAGATATGTCTGCCAGTCATAGCATGCCATCTTGCTGCTGTCAAGCAAAGAGATGTGCCTCTACACACCTCTAGATTGAGTTCATTAAACCAGCCTGCAGGATATCCCTCGGTAATGACACAGATGAAAGACCAAATTAAAATTGCTTAATTCAGCTGCACAGTCTGTAGCATTTTCCACCTTGCAGTCTAACTGGTTAAGCCACATGTTTGACTAAGCCAGCCTAGCACAGAAGTGGCTCTAACTCTCCACTTCCATCACTTTTAATTAAAACATCTGAAAGACTTCCAGAGTTTGTTTTGTACTTCCCTCAGCCTGGAACGTCAGCCAAGCTAGACCCAGCAAAGCAGACGGGGCAGCCAGGTAGCAGCGTGCCTTCTGCCAGCCGAAGCACGGAAGGCAGCTCTCCCCGTGTTCACACTGCCACAGGAAGAGGCAAGCACACAGGCAGCGGTGGCTACCAAGCAAAAAGCCACTGTCTCACCTCGTGCAATGATGTGCTCAGAGCTCACTACCACTTTCCCAAGGCCAATTTCTTGCTTCCAAAGCCTTGGTGCTTTGTTAGTGAAACCATATTATGGCCACGTTCCTCATCCAAAATCCAACCTCCCTGTAGAGCGTTTTGAAATAAGTGTTTTTAACAATGTGCTTCTTGAAGTTTTTCTTCATTTCCTAATATAAAATACAAAGTTCTTCCCACACAATTGTCTTTTTCTCATGCAAATAGGACAGAAGAAGCAGCACGCTTAAAAAGCAAATATTCAGCAATTTTGCATTAACACTGTGAGAAGTCCACAGGGAAGTAGCACCTACCTCAATTAGTAGATTGAGCCATGTTTTCAAACAAAGCCTAATTAAAATAAGCTCTTCTGAATCTCTATCAAGAGCCAATTCACTAGCAAGGGGACAATTGCTTAACACAGTTCCTATGATGAAATAAGTTCCCAACACAAACATCCAGGCTAACACTAACAAGAGTATTTCCAAAGCCAATGCATTTACAAGTCTAAGTACAAAGCAGGATTCCCAGTTTCCATTACTCCCTCATTAGTGGCTTAAAACACTGCAGTAGAGGGAGAAATCTTAATAAATGAGAATAATAAGAATGTTTATTACACCTAAGACATTACTACTGCATTTTTCAGGACAGCTGAACATATCCAAGACTGTATGTAACTACTAAAGCGTTTCCTTTACCAACATGATTTGGCACAGTACCAGCAACCCAAAGGGCAACAGCAAACCACAATGTTGATTTGGCTCAAAATTTTAGTTTTTCTACAGCCTCGTTATACAATGATGTATAGGGGGGTTTAAAATAAATTATACAGGAGATAGTTTAGTTTCATTTTTTAAATACTGCCTCTAACACTAAGCTCAGACTCAAAGGTGAGTAGGGACTAGCAGCACAAGCAAGGATGCTGGGGCGGGCAGGGATGCAGCAGCAGCGAGCCCTGGGACAGGCAGCTAACCAGCCTGCCCCAGGAGAGGGGAAAAGGGAAAAGGACACATTCTCCTTCTGCTTTTTCCACCTTTTGGATTTAACAGCCACTCCTTTGTTTCTGCCACCCAACTTACAGAAGAGCAGAGAGCCAGACGAAAACTGAAGCTGGGGGAAACCTCAGGAGGTAGCTCACCCACTCCCCATTCCCACAGGGAGCACTCATGACACTCAAGAAAGAATTTGGCTTCTTATTAGGGTCCCCCCCAGCACAGGAACCCTGATTTTGAGCTGCTCAGTGCATTGACAGGGTGCAGGAGCAGCCTGCGTGTGAGGCACAGCCACATCACAGGCACAAACCTCATCTCCTGCTGCTCCAGCACCCGCTCTCTGCCCCAGAGGACTCCCTGGTCTCACAAACCCATGTTTCCGTGGCTGGGGGATTACTGCAGCAGCCCGTTCACCATTCCATTTGCACACCAAAACGAGCAGATTCCCAGCTTGGCCTCAACCTGTGCAGGCACCACTAAAGGCTGTTCTTTCCTGCATCACACCCCAAAATACAAATGCCCCATGATGTGCTCAGACACTTCATCTCCATCCACGCAAAGCCAAACTACTGCACCCTGAGGCTGAGCAGGGCCCAAACGCTAAAACTGGGACAGATCTTTGCAAAGGAGGTTTTGTTTTTTTCTTAAAATCACCTCCCTCAAAAACATTCAACCCATTTCCATGGCTGTCAAGAGAAAGCTGCAGTTTCCCTAGCTGCAGTTTCAAACCTGCTTTCTTCCCCCAATTTATAGATGGGGAATGGACCCAGCTCTGACAGCACAGCTCTTCAGGTCCTGCTGCTACACCCTGCTATAGCCCTTTCACACCATTGCCAGCCCCACAGCAAACAACAGATAATAAAATAGCCACAGAGGCTCCAGGAGAAATAAACAGCAGCACTTACAGCGCCTGTAAGTGAGGTGCAAGAAGAGCTGGAGGGCCCTGGCTACCAGGTGGGGATTTCTTCCAGCTGCTGCTGTTTTTTTCTAGCTACAAAGCACTGGCAGAGGGAGCACTGCAAGCAACTTACTCCCTGGAACAGCATGAGAAGAGGAGGCTGGTCTGTTTTGAGCCTGGAGATAACAGAGGCCATGAAAGCAACAAGCACAGGGAGGAGGCGAGTCCTTCTCTCCTGGCTGCTGGGTTACTGCAGCTCACACGCCTCGTTGAAGCAGCAAAGCTCCTGCCTTCCCACTTCACCTGAAAGCACTTGAGAGTATTCTCCTCACACATCACACCTGAAGAAGTGCTGCTTTTGCCACAGGCCAATGGTTTGGCCAACAAACACAGATGCTTACAGTGGTGCACGGAGCTAAACGTGGTTTGCTCCAGCACAGGCATCTGCCTGCATCATGGCAGCAAAGCTTAAGCAAGAACACAGCTCTGCCCGGCCATGACAGCCAGCCAGAATAAATCCCATAATCTAATTTGTATATGACTGTGTGTAAGCTATCCTATACTCATGCTGTTCAGCTCACTCCACAGACACCCTGCATGCTCCCAGACTCCCTCCGAGCCAGCCTCAGCCCCTCGGGTGACAGTGTTGCACCCCCAAGCAGGAGAGCAGCACGTTTCAGCCGCACAGGCTGCCGGCACCGTTCAGCTCCTTTCATTTCCAAATACAAAAGACAGGTCTCCAATACACCGACAGCAAATCCCACCAGCCCGTTCTGACATTCGATTTGCATAACAGATCCCTCTCCAGCATTAGCAGAATTCCACGCTGCAAGCACATTTAATAAAACCATCGCCGCCGCGGCTTAACCAGGCCTGAGTTACAATTCCTGCGCTGCTGTCAGCGCTGGGGTTACCTGACCCGGGGAGGGGTGGTGTGCCCCAAGATCACACGAATGCTCCCACAAAAAACAGTTTAAAAGACCTGAACCCCCCTCCCCCAAAAGCCAGCCCAGCGTCACTGAAGCAAAAGCCCTGCTCCATGTTACATTCCTGGAGCCTGAAGGGAAGGGGAACCGGTGGCGGAACCGTGCCCTCGGCCCCAGCACACAGGCATGCTTTGCATTCTTAAGCAGCACCCACTGAAACCAATCATCGTTACTCTCTAATTGGCTGGAAGGAACCTCGTTCAAGCCTTGACAGCCAAAAGAAGTACTCTGACTTCTGGTGACTATAGGAGACTGTTCGTGCAACTCCTCCTGCTGACAGTCAAGGGAGGGGGGGAACAATCTGCATTAAAGCTGCACACTTATTTAATTGTGAGTGCTTACAATAATCAATGTATTAGCAAAAAAGGGTGCACGAGACAGGAGGAGAACCGAATTCCTCGCAGCCAAGGCGGGTACAGCAGTTCAAACCCACGTTTACACGAGTCAGGGCAAACACTGTCAGAAGAGGGGACTAAACTGAAGAGGACCCTGAAATCATCTTAGTCCTAAAGTATTTTGCTCCAAGGCAAAACACGCACCATGTATTTTAAAGCATTAAGAGACTAATTCTGTAAACAATAATGCCTCCAGCATGCACACCGCACGCTGGAATGGATTCCTCAACTTGGCCTCATCACTTATGCATCTGATGAAACAAACACTGACAGCTTTTTTGCATTTGTAAAGGCCCCACAGCAGCTGTGGTGATCCCACCATAGAGCAATGAATTAAGCCTGAAACCCAGCTGGGTCCGCACAGAAGCCTTTTTTGCACAATACAGCAAGACTATCATTGTTAACCTAGGCATTATTGCAAAATATTCTGCATTACATTAAGAAGGGAGATAGAGATGCCCTGGAAAATTAGCTCTAATAGGCAATTTATAACATTTAAAAATATGGATACCACATTGATTGTTAATTGACAACAGATTTCATAGTTTCATTTACACACAACCACAGTGAATCAGGTAATTACAGAATACCACTTAAGCAGCAAACAATGCAAAATTAGAGAAATAATCCACATTAAAGTTATAAAGCATATGACAAACTTCTATAACATGAAGGTAAAAATAGCTAACACTTGAAATAACTATCCTAACTATCCATCTTGAGATCAGAAGGAATTTGTGACAGACTTTTAGAGAAAATGGACGTATGCAGGCTCTCATCTAATGTCACTGTTAGGAGTTTCTTTTGAGACTAAAGCACGCAGGTTAATGCATTAAATAGTAATATTTAATCAGGTATTGATATTCTTTTTCCACTTTACAACTACATAAAGATGTACTGAAAAAAGGGACAGGAATGACTTGGGAAAAATAATTTGAAAGTGATTTATTGAAAAAGTTTTCATAGACAGAATACACCGGTTCAGAACTGAAACTCCACTCTTCCACTGCATTTAACACTGTATTTGACAGAAATCAAACTAAGGTTGTCTACTTTGTAAAACAGACTACTCAGCTCATCTTGCTTAGTTAAGAACACTTCATTAAGACTGAACCACAGAAAAACGTATTTTTCCAGGAATGCAGAAAGACATGCAAAAAAAAGCAGCTGTGTAACACACTGAGAAGAATTCAAGGTGCTGTTTCACTTACACGAAAAAAAATTTAAGCCTGTCCTCACAACTTCTCAGTGTGAGGAAACTGCTTCTCTGGGGACCACAACAGAAATGCACGCCCTAATTTCAAGTTGTACGTAGGCAGATAGGCGCATGATTTGTCTTCCCCATTTCTCCTTCTTCTATAGGACTACTCAGCTCAGCATGCAGACCTCCCAATGACAACTTCACACAGGCTTCCAAATGTCAACTTCCCAAGGAAAGGTACCAAAAGAGCACTGGAGAGCACTGATGAAGCAGGAGGAAAACAAAAGTCACAAGGAACAATGTGGAAATAAGCAGCTAACTTAAAGGTGGGAGCACGGTCAGCAGAAATAACAAGATGAAAAATATGTTCCATTTACCATTTTTTAAACTATTGCATTTCTCCACAATGCAGAACTGATGTAGCCAGAGAAACTGAAGTCTTATTAACAGAAACCAAAATTACAGGCAGCAACAACAAAAATCCTAATTCCTTTTATTTGTGGCATTGCCTCTGTTCCCAGGCCTTTTATATTTTC
>NW_008585181.1:0-12079 GCF_000691845.1 Merops nubicus | reverse complement strand
CAGCAGGAGGAACTGAGGGGAAGGGAAGGGGGAGGAAGGGAGAGAGCAGAAAGTTAAAAAGGGAGGGGGGGGGAAATACAAAAGGGGAGGCTATTAGGGAGAAAATACAGCTCAGACTCTGTGCCGCATTTGGCTAAAATGAAGTAAGATCCAATTGGCAGCTTTTGAATATATGACCCTCCAAATGCAAGCTGTCAGCTTGATAACAGTTGAAGGAAATAAATGGACAACTCTGTACTGTTCTGAAACTCTTGCGTAATGAAGTTACAGTTTCATCCTGGAAGAGGGCCAAGACCTATAAATCAATGAGCAACCAACCTTGTATCGTTTTTATCACAGCAGTAATAGTGACCCAAAGGTAGGTCGTTTATTAAGCCCTAGTCATATTTGTGTAGGTCCCTCCACACCAGAAAGTTAATCTGACAATAACAGGGAGACTCGCTGTGCCGTGAAAACATGGGCAAGAGAACTTTTCAGAAGTGACAATACAGCAGCTCTTCAACCTAGTCCACGAAGAGCCAAACACATGAATCTTCTACAGAAAGAACAGTGAGATTACTGACCTTGCCAACACAGAAGAGCTGAGAAAGTTTACTTAGATAGGCACTAGACAAGGCAGACACTGGAAAATACAACAAAATGAAGCTGTACACTCTGCTCCAGAGAACATTCTCATCCTGTGGCATAGACCATATATGGAATATGTGAATGCAAGAAAACTGAAGTTCTGCTACAGGTAACCCTGAAAGCAGACACTTGCCATCTTCAAGAACCTAAAGGTCACGTCATTGTGGAAATAGTCTTGGTTTCTCTCTAGGGACTTCCTGCACGAACAACCAACCAAACCAATTAAAAAAAAAAAAAAAAAGCCATGCAAATGAAAGCAACCTGGGAGATGCAGATTTAGGACCCTGGTTTCGACAGTTTTATATTCTCTTATCTATGACAGGATTAGGAGCCCTGATAACCAGTCTGCTATAACTGAGATTTCCCTTGCTAGACGTCCTAGTTTCTAAGCTGAACAGTAGGTCAAGTCAGCCAGTCTTAGAATTGTTCTTGCAGTCTTTTGTCTCAAATAATGCCAGCTATTCAATCTTCTTTCTTGCATGCTTAAAAATTTATAAGATATTATTTCTTGTTTCAAAGGGTTGCCTCAAGAGATCACCTATTATTTTATTCTTCTTAACTAGACTAGTTTATGCATGGGCCTAACATTATTCATGTGTGTTGAAATTAAACTGTGTATTAACTCCCTCAGATCAACTGCAGATCCTTGCTTTTATTGAAGAAGGTGATCTAATCACTGAGAAAGTTGTTGGATTGGAAATTTGGAATCCAGCTGGAACAATCTCAATGGCATTCTTCCACAGAGGAATGAGTTATCAAAGCTGAAGTGCTATACTGTGTTGCTTCAGCTTTGTAACATGTGGGTTCCTGATTAAAATACTGGATCCTCTCTGGCAGGAAAAAAAATACCAGGATATTTGGAGAGCGTGGAATAAAGGAAGAGGTGGTACAAAAGTATGAAGCCTTTTAAGGAAAAAGGATAACCTTTCAGCCCAGATGTGATTCACTGCTCCATGGGAACAGAAGAATGATTCCAAGTCATCTACACAGGCGATAAATGAGAACAAATTTCAGACGACCTTCAAACACATGCCTGAACTGATATCTTCTAAGTCTTCTTCCAAAGACAACAGCACAGTGTGCTCATGTATATTCTTCCACTGTAAAAGATGAAGAAGCACTTCCCTCCTAAGCTATCATATCTGCCAGCCAAGCTGCTGCTGATCTTCTGAAGGTGTGACCATGACACAACACTGAGGAAGAACATGGAAGTAAAAATAGAAAGATATTGCTGGCTTAAGACAGGGACAGTAGTAGGACGTAACCAGGGACTCAGGGCAAGCCACCCTTCACATGAGCAAGACTCTCACCATGGATACATACATAGCCTGGCCATTTTTCTCATGTTATACTAACCTTGTTTTCACAAACTGTGCTGGAGGGCAGGTCAGCCCTCCAGAGATGAGGACATTCCTGCCTCCCTGACAAAATCCCAGATGCAGCTCCAGTCACGCTTGTAGCATGCAAAAAAGAAAATGACTATGCTCTGAAGCACCTCTGAAGAGACCTCATGTGAAGGAGATGGATTCTGCAGAGCTGATAACCAGGCAATCCTGCAGTCGGTACCACATACCTACTCGTGGTTATGCCAGGGGAACAGGGACACAAGAAGGATGGAAAGAAAAGAAAGAAGCAAAGGCCTATCCAGAAAAAGTCCTCCAAAAAGCTACAAAGCTTCTGACCACTTTACAAGGGAATCCCTGTGGTCAACCTGATGCTATTCCAGAGGGGATAGGAATGCTGCTCCTGGACACAGCTGGGCCATGAGTCAGAGCCTAGCAGGAAGGATCCCACCAGTCACCAGGCATGGGTAGACCAGAGGTTATAATGCATTAAAAATTGAGCTGTCTGGAAGGGAAAAAAAGACAGGCTCACCCCTGGCAGGGTCTGAGAAAAGTTAGCAGGAAAAGGACGTAACAGTTTATCCCTTCACTCTCCTCCATCCAAATCAGTGAACCAGTAATTTCCAAAATGCCCACAAGGAATTAATTTCACTCCTTATTGACTGAAAGGGTAATAGGCATAAAATGACACCATAAAAAGAAGAGGAATTAATAAGAATATAAGAAAAGATGCTTGTGAGAGGAAAAAACCATTACCTACATCATAAACAGACTTCCTTGTTTTTCATGATACCCCACCAGCTTTCACAGGAGCCAGCTGAAGTAGCAGTATAATTAAATACTAAGTATGATATATAAAGAAATTATGTTACCCAGAACACTTTAAGAGACCACACTTTTCTTAACATATTTGTGCTGAAAACAGTATTCCTGATCTCCAAAGCAACAGGGTCCAGAAATCACTATACTTGGTCTTTCACCCAGCCTGGAAGAAATCTGACCACCTTTAGTTATTTTGGAAGGTCATACTCAAAAGGAGACTGCATAGATACTCTTAATAATGGAACCTATGCTCTGCTTTTTAGGACTAGTCAGTCATGTCACATAATGCTGCTCTTGACTGAAAGAGCATGAATAGGAATGTCTTACAAATCAGAGCCTTTAATGTATGTGGATTACGAACTTAGTTTTTCCTGAATGCTCACATCAGCAGAATTCAATTTCCCAAAAGTTCATAAAAGGACTGTAAAAAAGCATGAGCAGGGCCACGTTCTACTTTTCCTCCACAGTATTTGCACATGAACAGTTTGCTGAGCCTTGCACAACATAAGTACACAGCCAGTACTTTCTATAACTGACACTCAACTTCTGCTGGCAGGCTTCAGAGACTCGTATCAACCGTGCAACCCCTCCCCTTCCAAAGTATTTCCTATGGAGTTGCCCCCAAAATGAACTGCAGGAACCTTTCTCCATCTTCCCCTTTGGCACTCAGGAAAATAAAATAATACTGCAACAACATTTCTTTTAGCTTTTTTGAGGTGGCAGCAGCTGTGTAAGAGCCAATTTCCTCAGACAGGCACGACAAGGACAGAGAAGTCCAATGACAGAAATTCATGGAAATGGGGAAAGAGCAAAGCGCGGGGCTGGATGAAGGCAAGGGGCTGGGAAGTGAGCTGTAAAAAAAAAAATAAAAAAATAAAGCTAGTACTATGCACACATGCACATGATAATGAAGAGAAGATTAAGGAAAGAAAAGGAGCAGTTATTACATTTAAATAAAGAGAAAACACTAGAAAAGCAAAAAGAAAAAGAAACAGTCCAGAGAAAAAAACAGGCAGGACTGCATCCAGTAAAGCCATTAAACCATTAAATGGCTATCACCCTCTTAGATAACCAACGTTCCTGCCAGCAAATACTTGCACACACTCTTACACAGGAATGGCAAAATCTTGAGTCCTGAAAAGCACTTGGGCATGTGCTTAAGTCACAGACTGCAAGTACTTCACCTGACGTCAGTGAGTGTTGCTACATTTGAGACAGGCACGTGCTATGGCACCTTGCGGGATGGAGACTGAGGGTGCAGCTCCACGTGTCCTTTTAATCCACAGCAAAACCAAAGAGCTCCTTCTGCCCCTCCGTCCCCTTAACTGTGCCACTAAAAACTCTTTGCGGGCTTTTTAAAACCAGACCATTTAAAGTGGAGAAGGTGGGGGAAGAAAGGAGTGTTGGCACAACTACTTTTCAAACCCGATGATTTCAGTGACCCCATTTCTATGCAGCTCTTCAGTTGCATTGATATGGCCAAAGCGCTACACCATGAAGGAAAGATCAGCAGTCACCACTGCTGGCTTCAGTGGTGAGGAAAAGGCATGTGATACCACATCCTGATGTTCTTATAATTAAAGGAGACCTTGGTTTTTATAGCTTCTCGATTTGACATGGTTTGTCCTTCTCATACGACTTGGGAACATGGGGCAAAAAGAGATGAGCCCTTCAGTTCACTCGCACATTCAACAGACACAAGAGGCTTTAACAAGGGGAGCTGTCTGAACATACTCTTCAGTGGTACCACATAAAAAAAACGAAGCCATGGGAAATTCCTGGAGGAACTCCCTTCTGTCAGCAGGTCCTTGCTGCAAAAAGCAGAAGAGTACATTGGCCTCACTTTCATGGTGGCAGACCCGTGTTGTTGGGTGGGAGCATGTGGCTGTTGAGAGAGCACTTCTGCTTCTACCACACTTAGCAGTGGAACTCAGCTTCCCACACCACAGCTATCTTCATTTATTCACCTTTTTAATTCTCTCAAGTTCAAAATTGTTCAAATCCTACCTGAGCAAGCATAACACATAAAACAGTACATTTTTAATCCCCTTCTAAGGCATATGAGCACTTCAGAAGTGATTCTGGCAGCACCACGACCACAGGCACAAGGACCTTCAGCTTCATGTTCACCTGCAAGGCCTAACTTTGTTCAACCTTACTTAGTATTCACCATGCTTCCAGCAGGACAGTGCAGCAAAATCCATGCCCAAACAATCCTTAGAACAGACAAGGACAGATAATGTTGTTTGCTAGGAAATAAAACATATATCTTGACTCCTATTTAGTCATAATTTCACAGCCCATTTAAGCTCCCACTATTGCTAAGAGAAGCAATACTACCCTTCCCTTGCCACTTCATTTTGTGTCCCTGTCCCACTTTTCCCAGACCAAGTAAGGTTACATCTACATCACAAACTGCAATATTAAATGAATCCACATTAAAAATCAATCATATTCTGTCTGCTCAGTTTCAACCTGGAAAGCCCCAGCCTGTGGTGGGAATTCTCACCTGGCACACACATTGGCCTGCAGAAGAGAAGGGGACAGGCAGCCAGCAGAAGGCTAAACCATTTCTTTCAGTACAGCTCAGGCTTAAAGTGATCATGCTTAGAGTGATCATAAAATCACAGCATCAGGCAGCTTCCTGCTCTCCAGATTCACGTTACCAAAGGCAAAATGCAAAAGCTACACAGAGGACATTTCCACCACAGATAGGAAGAAGGGAACAGTAGGACAGGACAGCTTCTCTTGACAGCTACTTCTTATTTTTGTAGGTTTTATTGGTTCAAGGTACCACAGACTTGAAAAAAAGAAAAAGCTGGCTGCAAAATTATTTGCCATTAGGACAACCATTATTTCTTCCAAGTTATAAATAATTCAGATGTTACAGTTACTGTAACATGCTGTAACTCCAGCTTTTAAGTAACACGAAGCCTCTTGTCTTACAAAGTGATACTAGTGTGTCACCCTTATATGTTGAGTAACTACAACAAAAAAAACCTAACATTGGTAAAAGCTTTGCAAGACTACCTTCGTCTCACAATCTTACTTGGGTGTAGTACAGCTTTTAATAAATGATTAGAGGAAATGCTATTCCAACACATTAACTTCTGCTTTATATCCAAAACTGAAAGGGAGGTTCCCTGGTCTCAGAAACCCAGTCTGCACCATGGCAATAGGCCATGAGAATTTTTATCGTTATCACTATGCTTTGAGAAAGGGGGGAAAAGTGACTATCACTCAAAACCACATCTTGGGCATCCATCTATGTTATGCTTCCATGAAAAACACTCACATCAAAGCCAGTCACTTGGAACGTCACCCAAAAAGGAACACCACCAGCTTAGTTATCAGGCAACTTTACAAACAGTAATAGAAAACCTTTTTGCTTGGCTTTCAGTTTTGTAAACTCAAAAGCCTGGACCAAGTTTTGCAGGGCTGAAACCAAAACAGAAGCAGCTCTATTTTTCTTCAGCTTGAGTTGAGTTAAGAAGTTAATTGATCTGGCATACACACAGGGTTGGAAATTTGTATTACGGGGGTTTTAGCATGCACGCTGCAGCAGAGGGGTTTGGCTTACAACTCTGATGCACCAAAGAGAACTCTGTGGGACAAGCTGGCTGAAAGTAATATCCATGAAATAAAAAAGGCAAGAAAGAAGGAACTATATCCCTTCTCTAAATCACCCTTGGTCTGCTTAACAGGCACCTTATAAAAAGAAAAAAAAAAAAAACCAACTATTAACATATGGTGGTACCATGTAGCCACTTAAAAGTCTAAATGCCATTTTTAGGCTACATACTTCTTGGGCATAAAGACTCCCACATTTAGAACAGAACATAAAATTATATGCTAAATATAACAACTACTAAAAATAATGATAAGGATCTCAAGGAATAAGACAATGGATGGACTCTCATCCAAGACTCATGGTTTCTGTCCACTTTATTAGTAGCAACCACAAAAAATTTGTAGGTTGCAATTCAGTGGACTCACATGCTTCACATCAGCCAAGTTCCTCTTTGTATTTCTTAAAAATGCAGAGCATTCCCACATGTAGCTAGAAAAATGTTATTACCTCTTTAAATGGAGTTGTCAGAATTCCTGTCTCTGAGGAGCCTCAGAAGTTTACTGTCTTGGTTGGACTTCCCAAAACGCAGCGTGATTAGCACGACACTGAAGCTTACCCAAAGCAGTAGCAGATTTTTTAGCCAGAAGAAAATAAAGCACAATCCTCAAAGAGAAAAGGTAGTCCTTCTCCGAGCATACAAATGTGGGAAAGGGCAGAGAAGACCATGCTGTTCTTACGGAGAGTGAAGGAACAAACATCGTGTCAAAATGCCAGTACACTACATTGTCCAGAAATATTGAGGAACGTGCATCTCTACCCACTCGTATAAATCTGTTTTAAAAATAGGCACAGAGCTGATTTCCATATGTATATAGTTAAAAAGAACCAATAATTTCTCCAAATTCTCTCCCATCGTTCTTAATTTAAAGCACGCAACGCTTCAACACTAATCTGCAAGCAAAGCTAAAAATGAATTACTTGCATTATATAGTTATCCTAACTTGGCTCAGACAACACAGCATTAAAGTGCAAAACTAAGATTAGTAGATTATGTCAGAATGAGCTCCCATGGTTTATTTTTGAACTTTATAAATATCGTTAGCCAGTCATCATAGCGTGTGTGTGCCAAAACATGCTGATCTCCTGCAACCCTCACGTCATCCCAAAGATGTCAGACCAGCAAGGCAAGCTCAGAGAACTGAAAGCAGAGCACGGAGATGTGAATACCACAAACCCTCCTGGAGCACGGACCAGGCCACAGTTTCTCAGCTTGATTCTTATTATTTGCATTTCTTCTAGCCTTTAGGAAGTAACAGCTATATAGTAACAGCCACAGATCCGAAGCTGCCTTTCTGCAGAGCAAAGCAAGGGAAGAATTTGGCAGAAAAGACTGCAAGAACCCAAGTAGGACAGACCAAACAGATCACAGATTAGAGAAGAGAGACTTCAGAAAGGATTAAGTCATGCCCCTCAAGTGATGCAATTATAAACTCTTCTGGGCATCCTCACATTGTTGCTGAACCAGTTTTAGCAGTCAAAATGTCTGACTGTAATTGTAGCAACCCTGCAGGTATTAAACTGAACCTGACCAGAAACCACTCCTGCTCCACAGGCCTGACCTAGATGCATGAAGTGCACAAAACGTTTCTCATGTTGGTTTTGGTGGATTCTTTTAATTCACAATCCCATTTATATGCCTGATTAGAGGAGGTTTTGCTCCCTCAGGTAAAAAGACGGGATAAGGTTTATGCCACGCCAGTGAGGGATGAGACATTTGCTGCAGAAATGCTGAAGCAGTTTCAGATGCCACTCCTCCCTACGTGAACCAGAGGAGCAACGATTTCCACCCGAGCCTTTTTCCCTTGCTTCCGTGCTCAGCCAAGCTGCTCACTCCACACACCGTTCTGTAGCAGCTTAAGTTAAGCCAGCAAATGCTGCCCGGGAGCGGATGGGGTACGCTCACACCCCCCACCTGCCCACAGACCAGGAGGCCGTGCTCTCCACAGAACCCCTCAAGATGTGGTGCCCAGCATGGCAACGCCCTCAGCCACCACTCAGCTTGGGCACAGGTCACGGCCACGCTTGCAGGGCACGCAGAACAGCAGCATTTTACTGCTCTGAAGCCTCCATCTGGGCAAGGAAGTGCCGCACAAAAAGCAAGTGCACGTGGAGGGAAAAGAGCCCGTGTACTTTCAAACAAGCCCTCGCTGTTATAATTAAAGGGTTTATTCCATTCCCACAGCCCACCACTGGAAACACCAGGCCGCTGCTGACTGACTGAAGGAACAACATCAGAACAGGATGTCATTACACGAGGGAAAGTGTGAAACCCGAGCAAGTGAAACGGTAAATGGTTTTAAACCTCCTGTCTACTGACTCATTGAGAAAATGTCTCTGTGACTGACTGAAATGAACCCACCCCTACAAAAGGCAACGGGGAGTCCCCAAATAAAACCTGCCCGTTAAAAAACAAGAAGGATCATATCCAGTATTCCCAGTAGTAATAAGCAAGCAAAAGAACCAACCCATCAAAGATCTAAGAGACCTTCAAATACGCTTTAGCCAATGTATTATTTCCTGTACCTCAATTTCAGTGCCAAGTACTCCCCACATACTAGACCTGAATTTTACAAGCAATTTGCAGGTCTTAAGTTTTCTAGTGGCTTTCTACTACTTAAAAATGCTTTAAATAAAAAATGGTTGTAAGTATGAAAAATATTACATGCGTACCATACCCCATCCCTCACTTCCCCATTAAACTCCAGGTGTGTTTTACCCTTTTCTCTAAAGTCATAACAAGAAGTTCAAGGCCTCTGCATTGAAGGTGAAGACCTAGATCACAGCCTCTGCATTGAAGGTGAAGACCTAGATCACAGAAACTGCCAACGGAAGTTCTGGCCCATAACATAAGGACATTTAGGGTCATCAGCATGGGGAAACATTTAAGAGAAGCTCAGGTTTGGCAACACTGAAATTTGCATTATTAGACTTGAAAGTTAATGTCCCATTAATCTTACACAGAGGCAGTCAAATCCATCAGCACTATTGTTTTCAGACTGTCTGCCCACTAAGGCAAACAATGCATCATTTACACTTGGTTTACATTTATAGTTGGGAAGAGAGCCCGTGCTAAGAACTAGGAGGGGAACCAAATGTTTTAAACGAAAATTTGAATTTCGAAGCAATGCATGTATTCCTCTGCAAATTCCACATCTGCTACATCACAAAAAAGCTGGGTGCTTCTAATAAAAAATAATAAACATTTTTTTTTTCCCTACTTCAAAATTACCTTTAAGCCTCCCTTTCGCTTGAGTGCTGCAAACTGGAAACTTTAGAAATGAAAGCAGCTGGTGTTTCCCCTCCCTCCCTAAGTTCAAGTTGATTAAATTCAGTCACTATAAAATATAAACGGAAAAAAAAAAACCAACAACCTACACCAAACCAACCTTAAAAAACATTTCCCTCCTCCTCAAGAACTTTCAGTTATGTTCAAACCAGGAAATATCAGTAATATGTATAAACAAAATATAAATTTTAAGCCTGGAGTCTCTTTAGCTTCAGACTACAAGATTTAAAAATTGACCTACTTTATGTAATACTCCCACAGCTGAGTCATCACAGCATCAACTGGTCTCCATCAGCTGCAGGGTATGATCATCACACACACACAAAAAAATAAAGTATCCATCCTGAAATGCCTCTTTTATTTTGTGATTATGTTAAAAAATATACTGCTAATGTAGCAGTCCAGACCATAAGAGGGGAGGGGTGAAATCCTGCAGAAAGTTTGAACTGTGTAAAGTAGTCCCTGCACAGCAGATGCTGTGTCTCATAGCAAGAGCCTGTAGCCACAGGATAGAACATTGGACAAGGCTGCAGAAATACAGGTTAGCTCCATCTCTGCCACCCTCACAGTAAGCAGCTTCAGGCAAGTAATTTAGACTCCTTTCTGTTTCATCAAACAATAAAATGGAGGGAATGCTACTGCCTCACTGAATCAGCTGACGTTTATACCACACTTTAGCATATGCATAACATTAGCTGTTACTTCACATCTACAGCAAAGGAAGGAGTAATATTTTTAATAGTGGCTTAGTAGGCCTCGTAAGAGAAGATGAAAGCACTTAATGAACATTAGAAACTCTTCACAGGAGCCTTGGTTCATTATAATTCACTCTGGACACATCTCACAGGCTCCTGGCTCACAGTTCATCGGAGCGAGCAATACTCCATTAGTATGTCAGGGCAAAGCATTTTTTGATAGCAAAAAGTAACTATTCCTTAAAAAGAAGTATTTTAATTACTAGTTTCTAGTTACGCGCTATCCTACAGCCACTTACAACATAACGTTGCAGTCTCAAAAGAGTTCAAGGGGAGGTTAAGAGGAACCCAAACTCAGATCTCACGTGCAGCTAGCATCCATTAGCTGAGCCAGTATCTAAAGTTATACATATGGGAACACAAACTAAAAAGTTGAGTGTGCTATGCTGCTGCAATTGGTACTGCAAGCCTAAAAAAGACTCAACACCAGAAAGCTCCAGAAGGTTATTTGGAATAAGATGCAACGTACACTGAGTATCACCTCTGCTGCCATGGCTGTATTTATGTTATTAGCTGTAGGAAGCGGTCAGACTCAAAGCAGCTGTCACTTGTGGGGCTGGGAGAGGGAAATGAGGGCACTCACACAGGGGAAAAAAAAAAAAAGAACGGGCAGGAGGGTCAGTCTGAAGCCCTGGGGTGACGAGGGCCAGGCCCCTGCACATAAGCATCCCTTGCTCAGGAGGAGGTGCTGCTGGGTGGTCACTGTTCCCCAGCACTCCCCCAGCCCCCCTGGAGCACACCGAAGCAGGGAGCATTGTTTCAAAGGCTGCGGCACTCCCGGGAGTCTCCTCGGATGTCTGGAGTGCGCTAATCCCACCAGGCCCTGCCGGCCGCTGCCCGAGGGGCTCCCCAGCCCTCCGTCAGTAGGTGAAGCGTGTCACCTCATGGCAGGCTTCAGCACTTTTACTTCTGCAAGGACAAGGGAACAAATCACACGAGATGACAGCAGTGACATTACTCCTTAATTATATTTTGCCATCTGCTACCACGGCAGGACCGTGCAGGTATTTTAAGGCAGCATTCCGGGTCTCATGCTCCAAGACGTAAGCCAGCGAGAACAGGAGATTTGCTCTTCGGCACCAGCGAAGCAGGCAGAAAAACGCACCTGTGAAATTACGCTTAAGACTTCAAAGCTTTTCATTTAACAACTATTAATTCCAAGCGCATACTGAATGCAGTCTGGCTTCTCGGCTGATGCTTTACAAAGCTGTCAGTTTTCTGAGGCTCGAGCCAAAAGGCAATATTTGATATGTAAAGATGTTTGAGAAGGAGGAGGGTAAAGTGAGAAGAAAGATTTGTATGAGTCAGCCATAGTTCTTTTAAAAATTAAGTGATAGCGTTTTTAAAGCCCAGAAAAAAAAGAGATGCATTCACGGATTTCCTCATTCCTAGGTTATCAGTCACAGAAGATAACACTCTCGAAGTTTAAGGAACTTTTAATTGACACCACTTAAAAAGCGGGCAGCCAAGCCCCGCGCAGCCTTTACTCCATTGTTCTCTCCACCTTTTTGTTTTCAGAATTCATTTTGCATATGCCGAAAATCAGCGGCCTGAACAGGGAGCTCCGATCCCCACACGACGACCCGCAGCGCTGCGAGGAGCGGGACCAGGGACG
>NW_008585180.1:0-250 GCF_000691845.1 Merops nubicus | reverse complement strand
GCCGAGGAGACCCTGGTGCTGAGGAGACCCTGGTGCTGAGGAGATCCTGGTGCTGAGGAGATCCCAGTGCCAAGGAGACCCCCAGTGGTGAGATCCCAGGTGCCAAGGATCCCTCGGTGCCAAGGAGCCCGCAGGTGCCAAGAAGACCCTGGTGCTGAGACCCCGGTGCCAAGGAGATCCTGGTGCCAAGATCCTAGTGCCAAGGAGCCCTTGGTGCCAAGGAGCACTCGGTGCTGAGGAGACCCTGGTG
>NW_008585179.1:5187-6585 GCF_000691845.1 Merops nubicus | reverse complement strand
GGACAGCTCGCCTTCCCAAAGCAGCTACCCCGTCCCCGAGGAGCCCTCGCCTCCCCCGCTTTTCTTCTCCTTGCCTCCGGCCTACAGGACTGCTTCTGTCTTCACATACAGAAGGGAGTGACGCGTTTTTAAACTTTAGACTATCCCAGGACAGCTATGCAAAAAAAACAAAACAAAACAAAACAACAACAAAAAAAAAAAAACCAAAAAAAAAACAAAAAAAAAACCTGAGGGTCGTACGCTTTCCTTTCGCCTTCATGTCTGTAACTAATGTAGCTTTGGGAAACTGAATTTCTTATTTATGAAGTGTATAGTATAATATATGGCACCTCACATCCTCACTGTTAAAATGCTTAATACTACTTGAAATTTACTTTCTCGCACTTAATTTACTTGAACGTTAGCATTTACAAAGCAAGTTACACGTGAATTTGAATGTCTTCGAAGCTGTAATATATTCAATTTTAGGACAGATTAGTAATCATTACAAACTCTGATAGCTATGCAATAATATTTACTTCAATCTCTATTTACTGTTGAACATTTTCAAACCTAGAAAAAAAAATTAAAATTGAAATACTCCTGTGTTAAAGCTCTTTCAGGGATTATGTAGGTGGCTCTTAAAAGAGCCTTTGGGTTAAAATTCACGGTGCGGGACGCTCTACTTGGAGCTGGTGTACTTGGTGACGGCCTTGGTGCCCTCGGAGACGGCGTGCTTGGCCAGCTAGCCGGGCAGTTTTTTCCCCGGCCGTCAGGATGTCCCGCGAGGTGATGGTCGAGCGCTTGTTGTAGTGCGCCAGGCGCGAGGCCTCGCCGGCGATGCGCTCGAAGATGTCGTTCACGAACGAGTTCATGATGCCCATGGCCTTGGACGAGATGCCCGTGTCGGGGTGCACCTGCTTCAGCACCTTGTACACGTAGATCGAGTAGCTCTCCTTGCGGCTCTTCTTGCGCTTCTTGTCGCCTTTCTTCTGCGTCTTGGTCACCGCCTTCTTGGAGCCCTTCTTGGGCGCGGGTGCGGACTTGGCCGGCTCGGGCATTTTGACAGCACCGCTTCTGTCTCTCAGGGTATGATCTGCAGCGAAATGGCCGCAGCGCCCTCTACTTATAGCGCTGTTATGCAAATACCGGGCTCTAAATGCTCCAATGCGATTGGGCCCTCCCGAGCGGGGCCGTGCCTCTGTTTCTGATTGGTCCCAGTTCGATCTGGCTCCTCATTGGTTGCCTAAGCAGCGACGGCTTCCAGCCAATCATCAAGCGCTTACCCGCCCAGGGAAGGGATAAAAGGGGGAGAGCCGCTGCGTCAGGTCGGTTTTCTCAGTCCTGTTTTGCAGAGGCGAGTTGGAACTTCTCCAGCGCCTCAGTCATGTCTGGCCGCGGGAAGCAGGGAGGCAAAGT
>NW_008585179.1:1879-5123 GCF_000691845.1 Merops nubicus | reverse complement strand
AAGTGCGGGGAACGGGTGGGCGCTGGGGCGCCGGTCTACATGGCGGCCGTGCTGGAGTCCCTGACGGCCGAGATCCTGGAGCTGGCGGGCAACGCGGCCCGTGACAACAAGAAGACGCGCATCATCCCCCGCCACCTGCAGCTGGCCATCCGCAACGACGAGGAGCTCAACAAGCTGCTGGGCAAGGTGACCATCGCGCAGGGCGGGGTGCTGCCCAACATCCAGGCCGTGCTGCTGCCCAAGAAAACTGAGAGCCATAAGGCTAAGAGCAAATAAGCTCAGCGAGTGAAGCTGCTCAGACTTCACAAGCTAATGTAACCCAAAGGCTCTTTTCAGAGCCACCCACACGGTCAGAAAAGAGTTGAGTTGCTTGCTTTACAAAAAATAATTTCATGTCAAGTATTGTGTGTCCTACCTTTGTTAGGGAGCTAAACCTGATCTGTGGCAATGTCTTAAAACTTCTTTCATACATGGGAGCAATGTTAGCTTTTCTTTTGAACATGGTACCCTTTCTGATGAAAAAATGCAATTATATTTGTAGTGATTAATTTTTTTGGCTATATTTTTTCTCATAACAGGATTAGTAAAACACTCGTTACTCTTAAAGCTGCTGAACTTTCATTAATTTTTGGTCTACTTATTGTGTAAAATATAGGGGTGCAGGGTTAGAAAACTGAGGTGGGAGTGGAAAAAAGCTATGCAACATGAAAAACCATCTGAAACCCATACAACTATATCTAAAATGAAGTATGGCTTCCTTTGTTTGCCTTTGTTCTTTTCAGAAAGCTTCCCTGTGAGTTAATTTTATCTATAAATAAAATGAGAAGTGCTTTGGGGAACTGTCTCATTTTTATCTAGGTCCTTAACTAGTCAGACCTGCACTGTAAAGCAGCAATAGCATCTTTCCATTTCACAGAAGCTCCTTGCAGCACTGCAATAAGGTCTCCCCAGAGCCTGCTCTTCTCCAGGCTGACCAACGCCAGTTCTCAGCCTTTCCTCATGGGAGAGGTGTTCTAGCTTTCTCATCATTTTTATGCTCGAGCAGGTCCATGTCTTTCATGTGCTGGGGCCCCCAAAGCTGGCTGCAGTACTGCAGGTGGGGTGTCACCCCAGTGGCACAGAGGGGAAGAACCATCTCCCTGCCCAGGCTGCTTTCTGTGAGGCCCAGGATATGATGGGCTTCCTGGTCCACAGGCACACATCCCTAGATCAAAGCACTGGAATTCCAGAGAAAGCCTCTGGAGATATCTGTGTCCAGGAGTGGAATCTGTGAACAAACACCTACATGTGGAAATCAGATTTGGTACCACAGGAGAGGCCCCAGCCCTTCTCCAGGTGTGGAGGTAAGTGCAGCACACCTCTGCAAGTTCTTCCTGACATCTGACCAGAAATCCATTAGTTTCTTCAGAATTTCATTCCAAACACCTCTTATTTCACTTCACTGCTCTGCTCACCTCGGTAACTTGAGCTTCACCCTCCAGGATGCTGAGGTTCATTCTCAGCATTCCCTGTTTTTGTTCCTGGGCACCAGGGATTGTACCAGTCGTGAACCCTGTGCTGCCATCACGCTGGTGAGGCCTCAAAGGTAAATGCCTTCTAAGTCAGATGGATTATATGACAGGAGTGCTGTAAAATCTAATAGTATTAAAGACTCGTGGCTTTCAAGCCAATTCCACAGGAAGTAACAAATCAAGTTTCAATACTGAGCTTTCTCTCATCGGCATATATAATAGCAGTAAGGAGGAAAGCCGTTCCGTAAGCTGCCTTAGCTGTACATTGTGTGCCAATACATCTTCACCTTTTAAAGACCTTGTGATGCAAAGAAATTCCAGCCAAGCTCCTTCAAATGTTATCTATTGCAGTTACCTTTAGGGATAACTCAGTAATGTCCTTCTATATATCAAGTGTCTTTGAAGTGCATAGTTAAAAAGTAAGATGAAAGGGTTTTCTATCCTTTTTCCATTGCTTTGTTTGCAAGATTGGAAATAATGTCCCTTATTAAAAAGATCTTACATGGCTTTATTTTTCATATTATTAGTATTTCAGTTGTAGCAGAAACAGATATGGATTTAAATTGCCATATAACCTCTCAAGAAAAGTGAGCAAATTTGCAGCTGGATATAATATGCTGCTGTACTGATTTATTACCAGTTATGTACTTTCTTGTCCAGTCATGGTGAGATGTTGCACTACTGCAACAAATGCAATTTTCTCATTATAGGTTAATGAGGAAATAGGACAACAGTGCTAATTATAGCACACTTGAAAAGCTACATATTTTTATTTTAATGGAGCAGAGTTTTCCAAAGGTTTCCTTTCTTGTTTATCTCTTAGCATTGTGTGTCTAAAATCATGAGCAAGATACAGTTCCTAAAATCTAGGAAGCACATTCTAAACTTAGATCCAAATCATAATTATTGTCTCAAATCCACAGTAAAACCAACTTCTGTTAGGCATTATACTGAGCAGCAGAATTTTTCTTTCCACTTTAATTGTTTTTTTATCTCACAAAACCCTCTGGTCCCTGAGAGAACTGCTGATTTCACTAACAGAAAGACTCAGGAAGCAGCTCTCTGGCCACTTGTAGCAACCCACAGGGAAGGCAACCTTCTAGAAAGCATAATGTTAAATAGTATTAAGTGTGCTCCACACTTTGGAAAAGGAGTTTGCAGCTAATTAAGCTACTGGTCTCAGCCTCCGCATCACACATTTCTTCCAGGACACTTTGAAACAATATTTTTCAAGTATTCCAGTGGTTATACTGCTAGAGGGAAGATTGCACTGTGATACTAACCCTGAGTCTTGCCAATGGCCAGGCCTAACAGGAACAACACAACCAGCAGGAAGAGAATCCAATACACAGACTGTATTGTAGACACAAACGTTATGATATGAATGACCGCCGGGGTACAAACAGATCAATCAGCTGGTACATAAACGACACCACCCCCAACGATCCCACAAAAGACACGACTCAGCCCACAACAGGTGGTACAAACTGAACCGAGGGTTCCCACAGCTGGCATGGGAAACAGCCAGACCAGTAAGTTAAATACATGAGAAAGGTGCCCACATAGTGACTCTCACCCAATCCGCCCACATTCGCAAAGGTCTAAACAGACTGGGGCCCAGCTCCAGGGAGAGTCAGGAGGTCTGCCCTGAACCAGGAAGCTCTGGGGAGTGCACTCCACAGACAGACACTCCTGACTCCCTGCAAGTGGTCCCAGCTTTTATCCCCAAGCAG
>NW_008585179.1:0-1854 GCF_000691845.1 Merops nubicus | reverse complement strand
TCTTTTCCCTTCTGCCTCCCCCTGGGGGCCCGGCCGCACCCTGGGGGGAAGCTATAAGGCAAACTCACCTCCTCTTTATGAAGGGCTGTGGGAATCACCCATATGCCAACCTTAATTCAGGGCTCAGGGTTCAGACCCCAGCATTTCACCCTGCAATTCGGAAGAGTTATAGCAGAATTCTGGCTTTGAGACACTAAAAGATTTTGTGAAATTCCTTTAGGCTCCCTGTAGCATTCAGAGGGTTATGGAATGATAGAATCATTAAGGTTGGAAAAGACCTCTAAGACCATCAAGTCCAACTGTCAACCCAATAATACCATGACCACTAAACCATGTCTTGAAGTGCCATGCCTACATATTTTTGAGCACCTTCAGGGATGGTGACTCCAGCACCTCCCTGGGCAGCCTGTTCCAAATGCCTCACTACTCTCTCCGTAAAGAAATTCTTCCTAACATCCAATCTAAATCTCCCCAGTGCAACTTAAGCCCATTTCCTCTCATCATAACACAAGTTACTTGGGAGAACAGACTAACACCTACCTACCTCACTACAACCTCCTTTTAGGCAGTTGTACAGCGCAATAAGGTTTCCCCTCAGCCTCCTCTTCTCCAGACTAAACAATCCCAGTTCCCCCAGCTGTTCCTCATAAAACATGTTCCACAGACCCTTCACAAGCTTCGTTGGACTTCTCTGGAACTGCTCCAGCACCTCAATGTCTTTCTTGTACTGAGGTGCCCAGAACTGACCCCAGCACTCAGGCTGTGGCCTCACCAGTGCTGAGCATGGGCACGATCCCTTCCCTGCTCCTGCTTAACACACTAGTGCTGATCCAGGCCAGGATACTGTTTGCAGGTCCACTAATGACAAACCTTCTAATTAGTCTATAAACAATTTTATTTCATTCTGTTCAGTCAAAAAGCAAACATAAACTAAATTGAGGTATGTTATGCCAGCTCATGACATATATATTTGAGTGGCAGTTCTTTTAATTTATTTAAAATAACAGGTTGAGTGAAAATGGAATACACGGTGATAATTATAATCATAGAAAAGACTTCTACACTATTGGACACCTGTAACTTAATACATGAATCAATCATGTTTTCCCCTGAATTCAGAGACTATATTCTGCCAAGAAATATTCTGGAGATGTTGCCTAAATAATGTATATTTTGCTCAGGAATAAAATTACATAAGCAACTGTACGTATTTCAAAGGATATCAATCATCTTTAGAAGGTGGACATGTTTGAAGTGCACGAAATATTGATAGAATAACAGCAAGTATCAAAGCCATATCACTTCTAACTAGCATTTAAAACCTTAATGCATTTAATTCAAAAATACAGCCTGAAAAATCTTTCAGTATTTATTAATTCACTTTACAATGCAGAAAGCAGCACATATACAACTTCTGTTAGCAGAAGAGTCAAATAAATAGAAAACTGGATTCCTCATTTGAAGAAAAAATATTTAGCTATTATTCTGTTTGCAGATGTCACACAGACACCTGTCTGGTGATGTGCATAAGGTTTTCTTTCACGTGTTGGCTTCAGCTGAAGCCTCAGTGCTCTGAAAGACTTCTCTGTGTCAGAGGCCAGCACCCGGTGCCCGAGGCCAGCGCTGCTCACGGGACCGGGCCTGACAGTGCCTGAAAAGTACAAGTCCGGACGGTCCCTTCTGCGCTCTTAAGCTGCTACTCCGAAACGCCTTCAGAAGAGCCTCAGGTCCGAGCGTTTCCCCACGGAGCCCCTCCTGGTCCGTTTCCCGGCCGCCCAGGGCCTCACTCCACGCTCCACCTCGCGCGGACCCGCAGGTCGCTCCGCGCAGACACGACGGCGCTGAACGCGCGGG
>NW_008585178.1:0-3657 GCF_000691845.1 Merops nubicus | reverse complement strand
AACATTTTGAATAGATTGCCATTAATAAAAATAAATTAGAACATTTTGAATAGATTGCCATTAATAGAAAGCATTTAGGTCTATCAAATATAAACATTAGCTTTATAATATTTTTTAAAACAAGTGGATTTTAGATAATAAAACTCTATGTACACATATACATTGGTTTTCCCAAAAATGAAAGAGAACAGACTGGGAGACGTCAGCAGACGGGGAGATTCATCCATCCCTAGACACACATTATAATGGTCTAATGGATAACTTTGGTAACTGTAGTAAAAGAATTGAACTCAAAATATGATTGTTCTGAACACAATATATACTTAAATTTTTCAGTGAGAAAAGGACCTGTGTAACCCAACAGACTGGTGCTGCAGCATATTCTGCAATTAGTATGTAAGTAGAATAAGGCAGTAATGGCTCAGTATAATTACCATCAAATTGCACCTAAGTAAATTATTGATGAAGTTGATGGTTATGTTGAATTGTCAGTGGTCTCTAACAATGCTAACTGGCACAACTGTGGTATTTCAAAGACTCAAACAATTAGGTGTACATAAATCTTGAACCACACACACAGAATGCTTTGGCAGGACAAAGGAATATTTTCCTGACTATTTGGCAACAGCTAGAAAGGACCCAAACCACAGTGAATATGTATGTAATTAAACATATTATAGCTTTAAAGCAAACAGATACTATAATCTGCTATTGTGATTTGAACAGTTTATCATCAGTGGATTCATATGTTTATATTTTGCTTCAATATTCACATAGATGGCAAGACAGTTGCCGGGTTTTATCACTATTCTGTGAAACACACTGCCCTCTTTCATGAGATCTTCTATCTTCTTATCTGTTGACATGCTTATTTTCTTTTCTCCTGTATAGTCTGGGTCTTCTGGATATAACTCATCTCCTGGGGGCACACAAAAAAATGTTGAAGTTACACATTGCCTGCCTCATTTTTCAGCCTTTTGATGGAGTGACACTAGCAATTTCTTCATACTTATCAGGACATGAAAATCAGTGGGAATGTATTTCGCAATGCAAAAATAAATTGCCTCTAAACATCTTCAGATTTAAAGATATAGCCATAAATTTTGGTCAGTGACACTGCAATGTGTGTTCAAGATGCTATTTTGAATGTTGCAGTGTTCCTGACAATACCAGTATGCTATAATCACAGCCTGTCCAGATAGGAGTTTCTATAATAGGTGGAGAAGAAAACAAATACTTGCCCAAGTGTATCAAGATAGGCTACTTTAGGACTAAGAATAGAAGCTCAGATTTAAAGATATAGCCATAAATTTTGGTCGGTGACACTGCAATGTGTGTTCAAGATGCTATTTTGAATGTTGCAGTGTTCCTGACAATACCAGTATGCTATAATCACAGCCTGTCCACATAGGAGTTACTATAATAGGTGGAGAACAAAACAAATACTTGCCCAAGTACAAGGCTACTTTAGGACTAAAAGCCTGTCCAGATAGGAGTTTCTATAATAGGTGGAGAAGAAAACAAATACTTGCCCAAGTGTATCAAGATAGGCTACTTTAGGACTAAGAATAGAAGCTGTTACTTTCTTCTGTTTTACTGAATAAAACAGTGTTTTGCCATACAAACATGTTACTCTTGTGCAGGTGTGCTACCTCAAACACAGAAATTGTAGAGGTCAATTGTGATAAAAAAAGGAGAAAGCAAACTGAAGAAGCAGAAAATGAATAGTACATGCAAATTTTCTTGAAGAAAATGCAAAACCAGACATGATTATTAAATAAGAGAGATTTAAACAGGAAAAGGGCAAGAGGAAAATGAATTGGTGTATCTTTTTAGATCACTGCCCTATGGTTACAGTTGTGGACCAATAACTGCAGCTGTGCTTGATCCACGTGCACTTAAAAAGACAAATGATTAAATGAAGTAAATGAGACTCACACTGAGGAGGACTAAATAGGAGGAGTTCTAATAGATCCTTCAGATTAAAAAAAAAAAAAAGTTGAAATGCAAGAATTTCTTCATAAATCAACGTACTAATGACACACAGATGAGTTTATGAGTAAATACAGAAATAACTATGCTGTCTGATTCAGCAGCTTGTCTCTGACAGCAGCCACTACCAACCGTATCAGAGAAAGAAGCCAAATGCTTGCAGTAACTTGATAAGAAAGAATATTTTCCTTACAGTTATAGAAAGTTTATGTCATGTGGCTTGAGTCTACAGGCATTCCCAAGCTTTTATATATATGTAAAAGAACCTTCATCTGTTTTCTGACCTGGCAAGAGCTGAATGTGGCCATCTGAAGCGTTCAGCAAGACAGGCATCCAACGTTCACATCCCTCCAGAGCTCGATCAGAGCTGAACTTGTGTAACTCACGGAGTGAAGAGAAGTTGCACAGCCTACACAGTTCATAAAACTGAGGTGGAGCAAACCATATTTCTTGAGATTTAGAGCGTTCAATGGCTTCTGGAGGTGATGACCACTGTAAGATGAAAACAAGCCTTAAGATAGTCATCAGCAGGTAGAAAATATCACTCACTGAGCCATTAGCCAGAAAGTCTTTACAGAAAAAGAGCTTGCAGCAGTCCACATTTTCTGAACACAGTAAAAACCATGTATAAAGTATATGAAAATAATAACAAGGAAATTTTTAAAAATTGAAAAGTGTAAGCACTGTCTAAAAATTAGTCTTTTTCCTATACAAGTAAGTTTTTATTTTATACATAGGCATGCCAAGTTTGGAAACTGAGACTTCTTTTAAGGGCCTTGACTAACAGTCTACTGAAACAAACAGAAAACCTTGAGCTGACTTACCAGAGGTTGCTACTGATGCTTCAGGAATTAAAAGTACTTCTTAACATCTGCTTCCTATACATGTTGTTTTAGAATGTGAGCACCCAGCTTTCCATGCTTAAACACTGCATGTTTAAACTATGAGTAATCTTCATCTCACAGGGTGAATTAAGTAATATAAATGTGTTGCATAAGCATTTGTGGTAGATTTATGCAGTTATTTACAAAATTATAACAAACATGAACTTTTTTGAAGATCTCAGATGCTTTTAAATTTTTTTAACAAGATTTGTTTAAAAAAAGAAGTTGATAGTATCAAAATTGGTAGGTAAACTTCTACAGGACTGTCTGTTTTCCATCTACTTCCAACTTGCTTTCAAACTTCAGAATTCTGGAAGATGTTTCTTAATCAAGATTTTTAATAATTTCAATAATACAGTAATTCAACAAGTTTGTATGTTGCCTAAAGTATTCGAAAGACAAATATGACTAGCAGCCCTTGCAGCCCTGGGGCACTCTGCCTGCCTATGCATCTCTCTGAGCATCCTGAATGTTGAGGGTGTGATGACAATACCCCACTGATGCTGCAGCAGTGAATGGATAGAAGTGATACTTGTCATCCACCTTTGGCAGACACAGTGATTCCGGATGAAAATGATCTGATGTGACACGCGCACTGGGCCGTAAAACTTCTTGCGGCCTCTCCCGCCAGCAGTCAGAGCTGCACGGTGGGTGATGTGGGGCGGGGGCAGTTCCCGACTGAGGGGGACGCGCACAGAGCAGAGGATTGCCGCGAGGACGGGGCTCGCTTCCCTTCCTCACACCTGAGGGGAGCGTTACCAGACGACTAGAGCGCTAGGCC
>NW_008585177.1:7288-9919 GCF_000691845.1 Merops nubicus | reverse complement strand
CCTAGCTAGATTCAACTCAAACTGTAAGAAGAGAAAAATCTTTGAAGAGTGATTTTGTCACTGCTGCATAAAAATGGATGAGATTGGACTTCTTACTCTGCTTATGATACCAAATAGTAAGGAACAAACTGCCCTCTTCTCAGCAGGTAGGAATAGATGGTTCAGTCAATGGGCTTGTAAAGGCAGCTAGATTTAAGAAATAAATTTAGTCACATAAAGGCATGCAATTTGTTGTGAACTTGTTGCCTCAAAACATCTTGAACTTGACCGTTCCTTTAGAACATCCACAGTAATACTGTGTTCTTACATATTTTATTTCTTTTTTTAAAAGATAGAATCACTCTTGTTTCAGTTATAAAACTACCAGGAGTACTAGAAGCAGCTCTTCCTTGTTTTCATATATAGGACTTTTTATTTCTTCCTCTGAAATATGTTATCTTCTGGGATCAGAGATGGAATATTAAATTGATATTGCATGGCAGGTTATCTTCCTGACTTCATTTCTGTTGCTGGATCATTACAATTTTAGAGCTGATCCAGCAGTTCTATTATTTCAATAAAAGTACTCTGTTAACAATACTGTTAATAAGAAGTAATTAAGAGTACAATTCAGTATTTCCAATGTCCTTTATTAGTTGAGAAACTACCCATTTAAACATTAATCCCATTTATAGAAATAAGAGAGGTTTTTGCTTGTCAAGCATATGTATAATTACTGTGTAGAGGGACAGTCTCCAATATAATGAGAGGTACTGGGTTTGGCTTTTAGAGAACAAAATACATTTTTATGAATTCCCCTCCCTTCTTCCCTTCAAAATTACAGTGTTAAAAATAACTTCCAAATGTTGGTATATATAACTTAATGGATAGCTCAGACTATTATTAACAATACAGGCACAACGTTTTAAATGCAATGATGTCTTGGTGCTGGAGAAGACCTCCAATCAAACTTCAGGGGCTATGATTGCAACAAAAATCAACAATGAAGAAGTTCACTTATTGCACTTTCACTTTGGGAAGTGTCCCTGTAATTAAGAATCGCTCTCTGATGCTCTCTTCACTGTGTTCTTGAAGTGCCAAGGACTATTAAACATGTTCTTCAGTTAAAACAGATCAATACACAAAAAATAGGTATCAGTCTTTCCTTGTAAATATTATAACAATCTAGCAAATATGCTGTTTGTGCTGTTACATATTCCCTGTGTCTGTTATGTGGTCAGTCAGGCAGACCAAAATGTAATTTGTGGATGCAGTGAAGAAAGATTATGCTTGCCGTTATTAACTCTCTAAACTAACCTCTAATTACAAACAGGAGAGTCCTTGCTAAATAGATTTATTTTTTTCTACCACATTTAATGGAATTATTTTCCCAACACAGGTGGCTGCCTGTTTTAATCACTTTTTTTTCCATGTTGAGCTGGTCGTGTGTAGCCCATCTTCCATTGTTTCTGCCCTCTCAGTATCAATTTCCCTTTATATTCCCTATTCCCCAGGAGAGATGGAACAATGACTGACATGAGTCCTGTCGTGTCCCCCTCTCCTGCTCCCCATTCATGCAGTTGAGCTAGTTTATACATTCTGAAAGATTGTTTGGCACAGTTTAAACATTGTCAAATTAACTCTGTGTGTCTTAACATGTTAATTTTTTTGGGGGGGGTTGATGGGGGGTGTTTTTTTTTTTTTTTTTTGTCCCTCCCAAGTTAACTAACATCAAACCAATGTGGCTCCATATAAAAAGTTGCACCTAACAATGCATGCTTTCTGATGTGTTTTTCATTTGCCCTGGAGCATAAGTATGTCATGCTCATGGAAAGAGACCTTTCTAGTCCCCTATCTCATAAAAAACACAGCACACTGCAGTGTCCTCTGGTTTCTTTCCTCAGGCACCCACCTCAGTTTGCTGAAACCAGAACACCAGAAGAGTAGAGGTACCTTTTATACTCTTGGATATCAGATTCAACTTCCTTCAGGGTCCTTATTGGATATTTTGTCAATGCATCTTCAATTGACATCTGTCCAAAATAGTGTCAGCATCCACGCAGCATATTGACAGGCAATATAGTTCCACAGCTGGATGTCCAAGACTGGGTCCCGGTACAGTGTCAGCCACATCACTTTGTTATAGTTTTTAGCCTGGAATAGTTTTTATAGTTTTATATAGTTTCTATAGCTTTTACCCTGGAATAGCAGAAAAATCATACTACATATTTGCTGTATATCCAGCTGATACAAGTGCTTAAAATCTGTTGTTAATTTTAATTACTATTACAATTTTAAGAACTTTAAGAGGTGTGAGCAAGTAAAACACTGACACTTCTCTGCAAGTGTGTTCCTTGGTGTGCTCTGTTTTGCCCTGATTCTGCTGAAGAGAGCACAGTTTTGTAGGATTTCTGTCATCACATCACTGAACAAGATGACACATTTAAACATTGACAGTTTTAAGCAATTTTTCCCCTGCCAGTCCTCAGCCTTCAAATTTAAAAGTAATTATTTCTCTGAACTCATAAGAACCTGATTATCAGCTCCTGATGGAGAACTACTTCACTATTGACCTGGGTTTGATTGTCTGGAAACTGCATCCTTTACTTGCTTTCTGGGTGGATAGTAGATTTGCTATTTTCTATACCTGAC
>NW_008585177.1:0-7247 GCF_000691845.1 Merops nubicus | reverse complement strand
TTTGTTGTAAACAGTATTGCTCTCTTTTTTTTTTTTTTTTTTTTTTTTTTTTGTCACGGCCCTGTGACTCTGAGGCCTACAAAGGATTTCTGTTTTTTTTTTTTTTAAAAAAAAAAGAAATTTCCTTTATTATCCTTGAAGTCAGATCTGAGACTATAAATCATTTACTACTGTTAATGCTACTGTTACTTCTGTACCCCACCACTGTTTCCTGCCCTCAAAGACCACAGCTCTTATCTGTCCCTCTGCAAAGCTACTTTTGGCATTAACAGGCAGAGACACAAACCTTTCCTGGGGAAGAGCATAATAAATATTATGCAGTTGGTAGTGCTCTCTAAACCAAGCTACTGTGATGGTATCTAAGGCTTTATTGTCAATTGCCTCTAACAGGTAAGCTGCTTAGTTAAAAAAAAAACAGTGTGACTCCTGTATGCAGCTTGGGTGTGAATAAAAGTCTAATTTAATAGAAAGAGAAGAAGAAATCAAGATAAGAAAATAATATATTGAGTACCCTGGAAGTATTCTGTACTTACAAACCCATGATCACTGCAATAGTTCACAAGGATATAAATAGCTAGGAGAGATTTTGAGTTTCCTAGCCACTCCCACTTCTCTATGTTGTTAAAAAATGTTGACAGTTGAGGTTTTTGTTTCATCCTAGCAAACACTGGAAGTACCCAAGAACGGGCAGCAGGACTCTAGTTTACATGCAGAACATGGGACATCGAGGCTTTGCCTTTGCTCTCCAATATTGCACATCATGGTATTGAAACACATGCAGCATCTAGAAATGGAAACCTTTACCATTTAATGAAATTGCTAAATAAAAGATGTTCCTTACAGAGTGCTTTTAATACCCATTTTGAAGGAATAGCTGTGTTGGCATCGCAGTCAGTAATAACTTGTATTTGTAAGCTCTGTGAAAGAGCCAAAACTGTTTTCATGGGACCTGCAAAAATCAAGAAACTAGCTTTGCTTCCAAACTATGTATGGTTACATACAATAAGTGAGAATCCAGTGTGATTTTTAACTATTATTGGTTTTAATGGCTTTTGAGAGGTGATAAGGAAATGAGTTCATAGAAGAATTAAGCTAATAAACTTGCAAAATCTCCTCTGTTCAGCAAAAAGAAGAAATTTCGTAATAGTACAAAGTTGGATCCTTTAATTCATTTGCTAGTGACATCTTTGCTTTTCATTTCCTATTTTTTAAAAAGTTACTTAGCAATGCAAGTAGAAGGCAATATATTTCTTTTTTTCCTAAGGCCAAAGATAAACCATGGAGTATTTCAGAGTGGTAGCTGAAACCCGAAAGACAACATCAAAACTTAACTATACATTCTTGAGGCTTCTGGAAAACAGTATTCCCAAATGTAAAGCTTATAATTGAAAATAAATGCTCTAGTCCTTATGCTTACAAGAAGCAATTTTACAAGTTTAGATGTTGTAATGGTTTGAAAACAAACCAGTGAGAGACTCCAAGTCAGAAATACAATTTAATAAGAAAAACAAATAAAAGCAATAATACAAAGGAAAACCACAAACAGAGTCAGAGTACAACCTGATACTCTGTAGTTAGGGTGGTGGTAGCAGTCCAGATGAAACAGTGGTCTCATAGAAAAGATCTGGTAGCTCTTGTCCTCTGGAAATCCAGTGGGTAAGGCCCCCCGTGCTGTACTGAACCCCAGTTTATATCCAGGTGGGAGCACTTGGCTCCTCCCCCTGGGTGGAGCATCTCACAATGGGTTGATATCAGTCTATGAGTCATGCAGTGGGTCCTTGATGGTCCATTAAACAGAAATAGCTCCTGGGGGGAGTTCTGTATGAGTCATGGGGCGAGGCATGGATGGGCCCATTAACAGGGAGGACTCCTCCTGCTGGGTGGGAAGGTGTGAACATCTCCCCTGACCTTGAACCTCTTTCCTTATCTGTTATAGCCTGGGGTGTGAGGTCTGTCCTGGGCAGCTGCTACCCATGATTTTCTTAACAGCCCATGAGCACTGACATAGAGAGTATAGAATACACAGTTTTGGTTCTACCCACATAAGGATACACTGGTCCCAGCCCCTGTAACCATGACAGATGTGCCAAATGGAAGGATACTTGCCTTGTAGAAGAAGTGTGTGGTGTAGTCACTTTTGATTGCATTGTGTTCCCCAACCAGGCTGTAAAGCAGTCAGTTTTGGGTTGTGCAGAGCTGAGCAGAGGCTGTAAACACCCCCTTGTGAACTTGTGGAAATCTACTGAGGATGACCCACTTCAAGTCCCATTTTTGTTGTGCTGAGACTTCTAGCTGTACCCTTTAACGCTAGATCAGCTGAAGTATTACGAGCTGTGATTACATCAGTCACAAGCAGCAGTGCAGACATATGCTGGGTCTGCAGAAAGCTTAAACCCTGTGCTCAGGAAGGAGTGTGAACGGCTCTCAAGTTCCAATGGGTTTATAAATCTTCAGAACTTTGTAAAAGTGGGTACCAGACTTGGCAGCTATTTAATAACAGAGTAAACTAGTAGATACATTAATGGAAAATGCTTTTCTATCATTATAGGTAAAGTGACAAGTAACAGGGTCATACTAAAGCATTAAGATGGCTGACAAGTGTCAGTAAAGTAGGTAATACAGGGTTGAGAGCTTTGAAGTCTGAATATTAAAAGCCGTTAAAGTCTGTTCAGAATGACATACAGCTGCATTTTCTTGACTGCCTCACATGCGGCAGGCTAACACAGTATGTCAAAGACTATCTCTTTAGCTGAAGATTTCATATACTATGCTTTACTATCAGCCTCGTAATCAGAGGTTGGTAAACTCATGTCTGACCACCTCTCACTAAACTTTGACCCGCATAAAGCTGTTCCAGGCCACAAGTACCAAGGAACTGTTAAAGTATGGCATATTACTGTAGTTACTGTTTAGCTAGAAGCATCCTAACCTGCTGAGGACATGCAACGTTTCAGACTTGATGGTGATGTATAATGCCTTCTGAAACCACCTCTCTTTCTGTGTACTATCTTCTTTTTAGATTTTCTTCTCTCTATTTAACAGAATTTAAATAATTAAGAATACGCGGTATTTGGTCAGATCAGGGACACCACATTTAACATTCTGGTGAATATACCTTGCACGTTTTGAGAAATAAACTTGTAACTCTAACAACCCAACCTACAGAACTAGCAAGTCATTCATCCCCATAACAGCTCAAAGTGAGCCTGAGGAACGAGGCAGATCTCTATCACCTGCTTGTGTTGCTTGTCCTGTCTTTGCAAATGCATATACTTCATCTTCTGGATACAAAGGCCACAAATCACTATGGCTGAGTAGCAGTATCTGTGTAACAGGCATGTAGGAGTTTGTAGGGAGATGCTGCCACAGGAGAGCTCTGCTTTTAACACAACCTGCTTTTGAAGAAGGCAGAACAGGGTTAAGGTTGAATGAAAGGCAAATTACTAATGTGTTGCTCTGGGATGTTGATACTTTCAAAACACAAAGGTATGTATTCTGTCTCATTTTTGGAGGCAAAGGCAGTGGAGAAGTGTTTGCTTTTGCCTTTTTTTTTTTTTTAATTTTCCTCCTTAACACTATTTTAAGCACAGCAGGACATGTTTTTTTTGGTAGAGAGACTGAAAAGAAAACAAAAATGCACTTCAATTTTAAAAGACCTGGAAAAGATTTCTGGAGGCATCACATGCAGCAAAATTTAAGGCCATTTACAGCAAATCTGTCTCCTGAATTCTCTGAAATGGAACTTTCTACTCGAGACTTTCTTCTTCCTTTAATGCATTTTTCTTCCACTGTAATAGTGCTGCCTGAGAGCAGCAGTCTGGGTCCCGAGTCCCCTACTCTTATGGGTCAAGGCATGCACTACAGGTTTCAACACCAGAATGCACCTGGCAGACTGTTTCTTGCCCTCATCTGGAAAAATGCCACATCTCTCAGCAGTCACTCAGGGTCATTCACTGATCACGTCCATAACAGATTCCTTTCCAACCTTTTCACTCTTCATTCCCTACTGCCTTCACACTGTGAACTGACATACCATCAGTCAGATAGTTCTTTGCACCATTAAGCATTTGTCAGTTAACATCTTTCTTACTCAATAGCTACAGTGAAGGAAAAGCTTAGCTTCTGATTCTTCCTATACATAATTCCCTCTTTTTGCAGCAAAGGCTTTCATATCTTTTCCTTTTACCACTGATCAGCATGGCTTTATACCCTAAATGCATTGCTCTCTTCTCTTGTCAATGATTGTTCTTCTGGATTTGTCTTAATTAATAAGACTCTTCTATCAAAGGTTTCATTTAAGGTGTTATTTTAACACAGAATTTATTCATTGAAAAGCAAAAGTATTGGATTTTCTTATTTTTCTAGTTTCATAGAAAGACAACCGGGGATTTATGCATTCCCAGCACTAAGGCTGGAGCACAGGAGAGACAAGGCCTCAGCCCTGGTGTCAGATCATGTAACTCTGTTCAGGAGGCACATTGCCCGGTACCCGATGGTGTGTGTGCAATTTGTCCCCTCATTTCCCACATCCCTTGACATGCTGACCAAATGTGGTCATCTTTTGCCCAGAAATATTTACATTTCCCTCCTTCTCTTGTCCTCTTCTTGGCTGGCCTAAAGACATGACTAAATCACAAGGGCTCCCTCATCATGCCCTCATACAGAGGCTTGCTTTTGGAGGGATGGGTGGGGCGTGACTTGTTTTTGAAAGTGGTTTTCCTTTTCAGGATCTGCCTTTTCTGTCTGTACCAGACTAGCAGTGAAGGTATGAAGGAATTTCCAGAGAAAACTTTTAGGAAATGGCTTATTCTATTTGCAGATATTCTATTTGTGGAAATTCTTAACATTTATAAAAATTCTATATGCAATCTTGTTGTCACATCTCTGTCAATATACTCCCACTGTCAATATATTCTCTTCCTCTCTCCCCAGGGTTTCCTGTTTTAGAACCTATGCATCTACTTGCACTTTTGTGCTCTCTCCTCATCCTTACTTACTGTCTTCCACTTCATACAGCTACCAAAATAATTTTTTTTAAAACTGTTTAAAGAACCATTCTTAGATTAATATGTCAATAGACCAACAAATCATCAGAGATTAGTGCTGGCAAATACATTTATATTGTAAATTGAAGGGGGAAGGGGATAAATCTAGGCTTACAAGAACTGTGGGTAAGGACAGCCTTCAATCTACTGTACTACTCTAGGTGGACAATGACAATGCAGGGCTCACTAACAAGATAGTAACCACCATAGTGGCTGGGAATGGTCAGACAGCCAGAGTGAAAACCAATGGGTTAAATCCTTTTCTAGAATGCTTATATAGCACTGCATGGAGTATGGGGAGTAAGCACGAGGAGTTAGAGGTCTGCATTAGGTTGCATGAGTATGATATAATTGCAGACACTGCCATGGGTGGCTATGTACTGTTTAGGAAAGACGACAAGGTGAGGCGGTGGTGTTGCTCTTTATGTGTGAGAGCAACCAAAATGTACTGAGTTCTGTCCAGGGGGGGAGGCAGAAGAAGTTGAAAGCTTGTGGGTAAGAATTGACGGACGTGCAAAAGGGGGTGAAACTGTTGTGGGAGCGTACTATAGACCACCAAACCAAGAAGAAGATGTTGAAGAGGCCTTCTACAGACAGCTGGAGGTAGCCTCTGAAACACACTCCTTGGTACTCATGGGTATGTTCAACCATTGTGATATTTGTTGGATTCCCACACATCTAGGCAAGTTCAGTCAAAAAGACTCTTGCAGTGCATCAATGATAACTTCGTAATGCAGGTAGTGGAGGAACCTATGAGAAGAGGTGTGCTGCTGGACCTTGTATTAACAAATAAAGAAGGACTGGTTGGGGACATTAAGGTTGGGAATAGCCTTGGTGACAGTGACCACGATGTGGTGGAGTTTAGTATTTTACAAGGGAAGTAAGTAGGACGATGACCCTGGACTTCCGCAGGGTTAACTTTGAACTCTTCAAAGATCTGCTTGCAGGAATCCCATGGGCTAAGACTCTGGAGGCTAAAGGGGCCCAAGAAAGTGGGTTTTAAATACCACTTCCTCCAACCCCAAGATAAGTGCATTCCCTTGAGTAAAAAAATCAGGTAGACCAGCTAAGAGACCTGCATGGATGAGCAGGAAACTTCTGAAGGAAATCTCATGGAAGAAAGAAGTGTATAGTAACGACGGACTTGTCACTTGGGAGAAATATAGGGAGATAGTCAGGACATGTAGGAAGGCAGTAAGAAAGGCCAAAGTCCTCTTAGAACTAAAACTAGCAAAGGAAGTAAAAGAGAAGTAAAAGGGCTTCTTCAAATCTGTTAGTAGTAAAAGGAGCAATACGGGAAGTGTGGGCCCACTGCTGAATGAGGCACAGCCCTGACCACTGAGGGTGCAGAGAAGGCAGAGCTGCTGAACGCCGCCTTTGCTTTGGTCTTTAATTCTGAGGCCAGCCCTTGTGAACTCCAGGCCCTAGGTTTAGGAGAGAAGCCTGGAGGATGGAAGACTCTCTGCTAGTCAGTGGAGGCTGGGTTAGTGATCAGCTAAGGAAACTGAATATACAGAATTCCATGGGCCCTGGTGAGATGCACCCAAGAGTATTGAGAGAACTGGCTGGTGTTGTCACTCTACCACCCTCCATCATTTTTGCTAGATTGTGGCAAATGGGAGAGGTGCCTGAGGACTGGAGGAAAGCTGGTGTCACTCCAGTCTTCAAACAGGGCAAGAAGGAGGATCCTGGAAACTACAGACCAGTCAGTCTCACCTCCATCCCTGGAAAAATGATAGAGCAGCTCATTCTGGAGGTCATCTCTAAGCACATGGAAGAGAAGAAGGTTATCAGGACTAGTCAGCACAGATTTACCAAGGGAAATCATGCTTGACTAATCTGATAGCGTAGCACTCTATGATGTGGTGACTGAATGGGTAGATGCAGGGAGACCAGTTGATGTAGTCTACCTTGACCTCAGCAAGGCGTTTGATACAGGTCCCCATAACATCCTCCTGAGCAAGCTCAGGAAATATGAGATAGAGGAAGAGGCAGTGAGGTGGTCAAGAACTGGCTGCACAATAGAGCACAACAAGTGGTGAGCAATGGTGCCAAGTCCAGCTGGAGACCTGCAACTAGTGGAGTCCCCCAGGGATCAGTGCTAGGTCCAGTCCGGTTCAACATCTTCATTAACAACCTCAGTGATGGTACAGAATGTCTTCTCATCAAGTGTGTTGATGATATGAAGCTGGGAGGTTTGGC
>NW_008585176.1:23217-26375 GCF_000691845.1 Merops nubicus | reverse complement strand
TTATGTCTTTTCTGGGATCATTGGGGGGAATGTCGATTGTATGTGAACTAACTGACTTGACCCAGCGATCATTCATGGCATGACTTTTTTGTTCTCAATACATTCTACTCATGTATTTGTCTTTCTGCTGGTTGTATCATTCTTGTCAGGCCTAGTCATTGGCAGAACAGTAGGACATGTCTTCTTTATTTTTCTGGACCTTCAGAGATGGTTCCTTCACAGATGAAACACAGGCCCATAGGGAGGAAGATCTAATTCCTTCATATTCCTGGAGTTGGCCAGCCAATTCATCCACTATTTGTCCCTGGCTTTCTTTCCAGGACACTACTGCTGTTGAGTTGGCATAAGATGGAAGTGCACTTTGTATAAACTTCCACCACATGGGTGGTGTGCGTTTGACTTCATCTGGGTCTGTGGGTGACTGCTCATTAGTCCAATCACTATGAACCATCTCCAGGTTCTAATTCTCTCAGGTGCTGAATGCCTCTCTCCGTGGTGGTCCTCTTGCCTGGGTGACGTGTAACATCTCCCTTGAAGGGGTACCTTTCCTTTATGCTTGACAGGAGTCATCTCCAAAGCCTGAGGGCTTGTGTCTGTTTTCCAATCTTCTTGTCAGGGCCTCCTTCCCTAGGCAGGGATCCCAGCTGCTTGGCCTCCTTCCCCTCCGGTTCCAAACTGCCAGCCCCATTGTTCCAGCACTGGAGCAGCCCAGGGGACAATCTGCTTGCCGGGAAGACGGTTGAAGTGTTTTCACATCTCTTGCAGCTCACTCAGGGATAGAGATTGGACTCTGGCTCTTCCTCCTGTTCTCGTGATGGCCCCAGTTCATCGTCATCCCTCACTAAAACTGATAGCGCTGTGCGTTTCTTTTTCTGTATAGGGGTGACTGATACAGGCACAGGTGGGTTCTGTGGTTCAGCTGCAGCACCTGCTGCCCTGTTTCTAAGTTTGGAGTCTCTGTCCCTTGAGGGCACAGAATAGTGTTGAAAAGGACTGAGTAGGCATGAGCAGGCCCCCAACACATTGCCCTGATTTGCATCTCTGAGGGAGTTGCCAAGCTGACAACATACCTTTTCTAAATATGGCACTAGTTTATCTGAATTCTGCAAATGTTTTCTAACTTAACCCCTGAAAACTGGAGGCGACCACCAGCCCCTGCCCATGCTTTCCCACACATCCTGCCACTCATAACTATCCAGCCTCGGCGCAAAGCTGTGTGGTATTCTTAAAAAAATTGTGTGGCCCTAAAAACCACCTGGGCCAATTCAGAAGACATAGCACCAAGGGCATGCTGGCTAGGGCATCCCAAGAATATCCAAAATTTCTCAGTCTGAGACAAAGTCTCCTCCCCTGTCTCACCCACAGCCTGAGTGAGATCACTGAAAAAAAAAAACAAGGCTGCACACACCTTCCAGGTTCACCTCATGACCAGTGACATAATCGTCTCAGAAACTGACAGTATCCAGTACAGCAATGTGATAAGTCCTGATCTGTTTCCCAGAGGTGATGAACACAACCCCAGGGAACACATAAAGGACGTGAGGATTTACAGACCAGCATGTAAACAAATGGACCAACACTGTGAACATTCACTATTTCACCAGTCTAAAATGTGTATAATAAAATCATTTTAACACCTTTTCTTCAGGTTTGTCACTATCTCAACCCTTAATGACCCATGTTGGACATCAGAAAGGACTGTTGTGGTTTCACCTCAGCTGGCAGCTGCTAACCAGCAGCTACTGCCCACTGCCTATCTTACGGGAGGAGAATAGGAAGACAAAGGTGAAACCCTGTGGGTTAAGATCAGGAGAGTTTAACAGAACAACAGAGAGAGAAACAAAACAGTAATAACAATAATACTAGTGAAACAATACGTAAAGCAAGTGATATAAACCATAAGGCTCTACAGGTACCTGAGACACGCTTTCCCTGCTCTGGCCACATGCTGAAGCCACAGGCTGAAATCACTCACCCGCCCCCACTCCCTGGCCAGCCCTCCCCTTATCTAGCAGGCCTGAGCCAGTAGGTGTCGAATACCAGCTGGCTGGCTGAGTTGTTGCCCCCCGCAGCTGCCTGTGAACAGGAGCCCTGTCCCAGCCAAACGGGGCAGCCCCGCTTCTCGTTCGTGCAGGACCTGGCAGCACTTGGGTTTCCTGGTGGCAGAGAGACGGCTTCAGTCAGATTGCACATTACGCTTGTGACTGAAAGAGTTAAGGACACGAATGTTCAGGTGGATGCATGATGCCTTGAGGGACATTGGTCAAAAGAAAGTTAAGGTAGATACTTTAGAGTTATGCAACATACCTGGAAAAGGCTGCTGAATATAAAGATTGTCACAAAAAAGCATCTTTGAGGCAAGGCAACGTACATCTGTAATACCTCAGTAATTGTTATTGTATCTGTAAAATTCGCAAATAGGTCTTCCGTGGAGGAGGTGGTCAGGGCATCATGTTCCACTAATAAACTCTACTTCTGAGTGCATGTGGTGTTTACTACAGCCTTGAACTTTAAACTCCCAACTCTTTCTTTGACTTACCTAATTAAAGACACCAACTTGACAAAAAAAAATCCTGTCTGGCTACTTGGGAGCAGTTTCTGTGGACTTGCAATTGTTGCTGGTCAACAGCTATAAACAAGAGATTTTGCAATACCTCTTCCAGGTGCCTTGCACGCCGAGAAATGTGTCCACACACCTGTAATAATCCAGTAATTCTCTCCATCGTACAACCTTCCTTTCGGTCTGTACTTTTCATGCATTTGTATTTGCAGTGTTCAGTTGCTCAGAAGTGAGAAACCAGTAAGCAAAATAAACGTGAATGGATCACAAACAAACCACCCTGCAGTTCCCACTGCTGACTCTGAAGCAAGCCATTTGTAAATGTCTCAAGCCACAGGGACTGTCTGTTCAGTTCTGAACTTCACTCCCGTTGGGAACTGGAGGCAAGACACCTCCATACTGTTCTGAAGATGTGCTTCAGAAATTTTGGAAGACAGAAGTTGTGTAACTTCTGAAGCGGTTGGCACTTACAAACATCTTGCTGTTCTCACTTGGTGAAATACATACTGCGTCCTAAGGTGGGCTTCGTGTGTGGGACACACGGTGGCTTGCCCCTGGGAGAAGGTCCAGTTGGTGAGGTGTGTCAAGCCTTCCCGCC
>NW_008585176.1:11955-23181 GCF_000691845.1 Merops nubicus | reverse complement strand
CAGCCGCTCCCGGATTGCAGCGTGCTGCGGGTCGCTGCGGAGGGAGGGAGGGAGCGGTGGGCCAGAGGAGGTGGGGCGCTGGTGTCGCTGCCCGCCCCAGTTCTCCAGCCTTGGGCTACTGTGCATGTGCATAAGGATCGCTTGCTCCAGCCTGTACAATTCCTCGGGAAGAAGCCTCGCTCGCTGCAGTTTTACACGGCCACTAACACTCCTTTATTTCGTTTCTAGGATGTGTGATGAAGACGGCGAGCTTGAAAAGCCAGCAAAAGATTCTGCCTTTGAAAGCAAATGACACCACTGGAGTCATTTTTTAAAATACAAACTAAAGGGGATTAAGTTTTGCATTTGAAATCTATAGACTGCTGAAAGTTTTAAATAATTTTATAAGCATAGTATTTTAAAGTTAAATTTTGTGGAATTAAAGCCCCTCTAATATTGGTTTTAAAGTATTTAAATGCTTTTACCAATAGTTTTGTCCAGTATTAACGGGTGACACATTTCAGAAGAGGAGAATTCCAGTTAGAAAACAAATGCTTACATGTTACAGGACTTATAGTATATTTTTACCCGACTGCTGTATGTTTGCCTAGTTAATAGCAGGAAAAAGTGTAAATATTTCCAGCTGCCCTATAGCTTCATTTGTATAAAACCTCCAGTCTTCCTGTGATACTGACCTCTGTTTGTGCATAGTTTTTCAGCCCTTACGGGGATGTCTTTTCTCTGTGTTTTGTAGGAGTTGGAAGCAGCATTTTTATAGCTATTAAAATGTTAATGTATGAGTATACTTAATCACTTTTTTTAAACGAGTTTAGTTCTGCCCTTGCAAAACTCATTGTGCCAATTTACTGCAATGTGACTTTATGGTATGTTTTTTGGTATAATAAGTATACTAGAGAGAAGTGTGGTCTTCCCACAGAACCTGTTGATGCACACTGGCTGGAAAACACTGTCTTGAACAACTTACGGAAATAAAAAACTTAAAACTGATAAAAGATAGACTAGTTCTTAATGAAGAACAAACGTCTGTTTTTAGTACTACTACAGTTGAACAGCCTTTGCATTACCTTGGGGATTTCTAACTTCGGCATGCTTTACCAGTGCTTCTGTTAAAATTAACTAGTTAACAGGTTTTTTTAGAAAACCACGCCCATAGCCTGCTGGAGGCCAGCACTTCAGAAGCAGTCACTCACACCATTCCACAAGGTGGAATTTTCAGTACTGCAGCATGACCTGACCCAAACAGCGTGGTCTTCAAGTACTGGGAAGTCAAATTATTTCTTGTTTACATGCCTTAAATGCCAGTTAAATTGCTGCCATGGCTTCTTCAGTCAGCCCATCCTGTTCTTTTTCTTGTTGATCTGTTCTTACACAAGGTAGTTTGGAGAAAAGGGACTTCTCATATATAAAACAAGGTGTTCACCTTTTCAGGCTCAACAACCTGGCACAATCATCTTCACATCTGTTGACAGTTCTCTTGCGGCCGTGCTAAGCAGCTAGACGTGCTATAACGGGGAAAAGCAGCTTCAACAGTCAGAATGACCAGGTGAAGGTCAGTAACGTCAGCACTGCTTTCAAAATTCCCCATTTTCCAGAATCTGAAAGTGACAGATTTGAGAATAATGTGGGGTTTTTTTTCCCATTGAAATCATGTACTACTATGAACTCCTCCTTATTCTCTTCTAATTCTGAAGAGATGAAACCCTTTTTTTCCTAGCACTGCCTTTTGGCCTTTTTTTTTCCCTTCTTCCTAACAGACTAGACTAGTAAACTGTGTAATAGTTTTAGGCCCGTAAACTCAACCTCCCCTTCTAGTCACTTGCTTGGTTTAAGTAACAACAAAAAAATCCTCACCAGGGACTAGAGGCATAGGGGGAAACATGAAAGTCCTGAAATCAGAACTCCAGTATCTTGACAGTCATTGCACAAGCAGTATTATATGTACTGTGTCCAAAACTACTATTCAGTCATCTTTGCTAGTTTGCACTTTTTTTTTTTCCATGTAATTTTGGCAGAATCTATGACAGCGACTGTTTTTTTCCTGCTAAACGTGCCACTCATTTGGAGAGCACGTGCTGCTGATAGTCCCTGTTTGAAGTAGCCTGGCCAACTTTTCACTGTCTGTTTACACAGAGGTACACTTCAAAGAGGTGAAGTGCTTCTATAGGCTGTCCTTAAGCAGAACCAGTTATGTTTATTTTTGGTCTCAATAATCTGTAAACTTGCTGTAACGCTGAGGCAGATTTACAGGCTGGGTAACACGGAAAAGCCAACATAAGGATGTTTGTTGCTACTTTCAACAACACTGTTCAGCAGCTGAATTTATGGAGCCTGTTTTGCTGCGTTTGTACAGCAGACTTTGTTTCATGTGTTCTTCCTGAAGACTTCTTCACTATATTGAGGACTTACTCTAAGTTTCATAGATGCAAGCGTGTTTTTTATCATTCTTTATCACCCCACTATCGTCTATGTCAGTGGACAGAAGCACAAATGCTGGCTGCCTTGGGAAGGTAGAGTAGCAAGCTGCAGGCACTTAGGAATGCTAATTACTGAATACTGAAGCCTGTATTTACAAATCAGAACCCACTTCAAATCAGAACTGTAGTTACTGGAAGCTAGAAATCTGCACAGAAAGAAGTTTTAGGTTGCAGCAATAGAGTGAAGATTTTGAATGCAGCAATCATCTCCCCCACAAAGGCTACAACACACAAGTAGTTACTAAATGCTAAAATTTCAATGCTTCTCGTGTGCATAGTGAGCAAATACTTGCTATTGAGATGGTTCCTATACCGACAACGTACAGCCTTGAAATCTTGCAAGATCATACCTCAGGTTGAACTCAAGAGGATCAGCCATGGCACCTCCCAGCATTGCATTCTCCTCAGCAGATGGCGTCGATCTTTGGCCTCCACAGACCTTGAGTTTTACTCATCTCAGCATTTCACAACAGGCTGCTGTTAAGGATGAGACTAATGTGGCCACGCAGCTGCACCACCCCAGAGCAGCATTCTCATTGGCCTCCAAATACAGGCAGTTACCGTGTGCCGCGGGGTCACAAGATGCATTTTATTGACTGGGGAAACTAAACTTTCACCCTCAGAAGTGTTTCTGTAAAGCCGTAAACTCAAAAGAAATGGGAACTCTCACACAGGCCAATTTTGACTGTTCCTTTGTATCAAAGCCCCTTTTACCAAAAAAAAAAAAGGCACTGCGTATTTAACAAGTATGCCAAATCCACCTAATTTTCACACAAGTGTTGATGAGCTAACAGACATCTGTCCTTCACAACTGTTCCAGAGATAACAGGTCAACCATGCTGCTACTTCAAAGGGTTGATATTCCAGCACCTGTGCCGCGGGAGCGCAGAGCCTGGCGCAGTGCTCAGGTGGGGTCTTGCCAGAGTGGAGCAGAGGGTCAGAGTCACCCCCCTCCACCTGCTGGTCATGCTGCTTCTGATGCAGCCCAGCATACGGCTGGATTCCTGGCCAGCACTCGCACCCTGTTGGCTCACACTCAGCTTAAAAGGTACATGGGTTGGGTTAAAGGTAGTGTGCTGAGTCAGAGCCAGTTTAATGAAAGAATAAATTCACATTTTGGCTACTCCCCTCTCTATTGCTAAAGAAAGAAAAAAACCAAAAGACACCCACAAAAAGAATACTGATTGCTGCCTGAGAACTGAGCATAAGAAGCCAGCAAGCAAGCAAACAATACCTTTAGAAACTATGTCAGCTGTCGACATGGTCTCAGTTTCAATACTGAAGAGGACTGGGAAGCCCCTACTAGTCAACAGCTAAAAGGCAGATGTGAAAAGATAAAAAGTAGCAACTTAAAACACAAATGCTGAAGTTGCCACCAGAGTTGTGTGTTGCAGGGGATCTTTAAAGCAGCTGCCGCAGCAACACAAAGCAGCCCCCAGCTCTGGCAGTTCAGTGGGTGACAGCTGAGGTGGGCAGGGCACTCCCTCTGCAGATTCCTGAAAGGCAAGAGAACTATCACCACCTGCTGTTTCAAGTGCTTGGTTCACTACTCTGTTTTCAAAATACACAGGCCAACAATGGGCTGCCTTAAAAGACCCCCAAAAAAAATCACCTTTATTTTTTTCCTCAAAACACAGATTTACATTTACATGACCTAATACATACACCACTGGAAAGCAGACAGACATATGAGTGATGAATGGAGCCCTGCAAATGCTTAAGACACTTCTGTTTCAAGATGTCTAAGCCCTTGGAGGATCTGCAGGCACAGGAACTGAAGAGAAATCGGTTTGTCCAACAGATTTCTGTACACAGGTCACCAGCCAGCTGTCTCTGGCACCAGCCAAAACAGCGGTTTAAGAACCAGCTGAAGCTTCCAAAAGAAAACCACTTAACACTACTAGCTTTCTTAAGCAGCAAAGATCTCTACAACAATCCTCTGAATTCCAGAGGACTTTAAAAAGCAAGGCACTAGGTAAGTACATTCTGTCTCAGCCAGCAGAGTTTCAACTTAACATCAGACTGGCAAGTACAAATTGGTCATGTTTTGATAAAAGAAATACTTAAAATAACAGCATGATACTATAATAAACCACTGCAGAACTAATACTATAAGCAATTAAAACTGCACACACTGTGAACAGCTACCAACGCTCTTTGAAAGGTGGGCTACAGTTCAGTAATGGGTGAAATGTAGTTTACTCTTCACGGAATCAGTCCTCAGAGCTGGAAGCAGTCTGTGGAGTCGGGGCACAAGGACACCAGCAGCTTGCTGATCCAAGCAAGCCCCTGTTTGCAGGGAGGACCTCTGAAGTTCACAAGTGTGCTGAGCTGAGCTTCTCTCCCCAGAGGATTCTCCTCACCACAAACTCAGTGCTATCCATCCTTGTTCAGAGATGACAGCTGCCGTATCTTTCGAGGTAAGATGCTCAAAGACCTTGTTCCCATCCTTTGATGTTAACATCAGCCTTGGATGCGGAGAACTTCTCAAAACCATGGCCTCTTTTGGAAGGTATCCTCTCTTCAAACATCCACACGATTAGAGTCCACAGCCTCCATCCTACCGTATTGCTGTCAGCGTATTAAAAAATGCCACTGATTAAAACAGATGTCTGAGGATACTTTTCCATGCTAACTTATCTTTCAAAATTATACTTGCTTCCTTAGAAAAGCACACCAGACAGACTTCAAGAGCAGAGAGCTCCTTCCACCTCAGGGGAGAGGGTTAAAAGCCTAACCTGAAACCCAGCAGTATGCTCAAAACTCAAGCTGTCTGGTGTTTTTAACAGCCAGAGCAGCAGATTCACCAGTGTAGCTCACTGAATTCATTCTGTCTCACCTCAGTTTCAGTTGAAAATCCCAGGATCAACATAAGGATATGCAAGAAACTCTCCCAGCTTATTGCCTTCTGCATCATAATGGAGCATACGAAAACAAACATCGCAGAAGAAGCACGGATCCTCTGGTGCCAGGCTGTCGCTGTTGGTTACCCACCTGCAGGGTACAAAAGAGAAGTGTTTCCCATGTGAGTCCAACACATGTGTGACAAACATCTCAACACCTTACTCAGAGCTGGACAAGCTCTGAGCATCAGGAGCCACAGAGGACAGGTCTGTTCTGCCTCAAGGTAAGAAACTGTAATACAGAGCAGACACAACTGACTCAAACTACTCTGAGTAACAAATGAGTTCCTTTCTTGACAAGTCTAATAGAAGGGCCTGGATGATGCAGACAAGCCCACAAGGAAACTGCCTCATATCTCAGCGCTGAGGTTACTGTGAACACTGCCAGTAAAAGGAAGGCCTGCCATGTCACCAAGCAATTAATTTATGGTAGCACTCCGAGGCCATGACAGCTCAGGGCCTCTAGTGATTAGAGATGCTATCTGCACAGATTAGAACATGCAGGACAGCCAGCCAAAGCAGCTCTGCTGTCCACGGTTTAGCATCTCCCCACTTAAGCTTAGTGCTTAATCCTGGTTTTAATTTAATGCATTTACATCACCTCTGGTAATGCCCTCCCCATTCCATCTTTCCCCCACAATGACCCTTTGGCTCCACCCCCCCTTATGGCCAAATGCCTCACAGTTTACAGCCACTTGTGAAGAAGGCGTCCTAGGGGCTCTGCTAGGAACACTGGGATGGGCTCCATCACAAGGGGGATTGGCTCTTTGCCTGATTCCTGGGGAGTCTAAGGCTAAATGAGGAAGACAACAAGGACACAGCTCCTACGTCAAACTAAGGCTGAGGGTGTCAGCTGCCCTGGGGGAGAAAAAGGGCAGTGGTGTTTTTGTAAATAAATCATTTAGACCTATAAAATCAGGGAGTTTAGCCTAGTCCATAGAACTCCGTTACAGAAATTTCTACTGTGTCTACTGAAAGGCTTTCTCATGTCTAAGTAAACAACACAAGGGTGTGCAAAAAGCACAAATTAATAGAATCATGGAATGCTTTGGGTTGGAAGGGATCTTTAAAGGTCATCTGGTCCGAGCCCCTGCAGTAATCGGGGACGTATTCAGCTAGATCAGGTTACTCAGAGCCCCATCAAGCCTCATTCTGCTCTCCTAACTGCAAGAACTCTGAGCATGCCACAGAGCCCCTTCAAGCACAGAGCACAGCTTTCAGGCAGGGAGTAAGCCTTCACTGGCGGGGAAAGCCACCTGCCTTTTAAAAAGCTCTAGATTTTACTGCATTAAATTTGGAGAGAACATACTTCCCTCTACTTAGGTGCTAGGTTTAACGAAAGCTCTGTACAACTTCTGGTAAATTAATCTGAATCACATGTCTGTCATAGGGGAAAAACACAGCATTTTCCCCAAAAAGTTACACTTTCAAAAGTAACTGATTAAGAGTTGAGCACTATATATGCAAAAGAATCTGAGCCAAATAATTAACCTCTTCAACATTTCAGTTTTTTCATCACCCTGAATCATCACCTGGATCATAGTGAATGAACACTACCTGCAGAAGGGCTTATCCTGTGTAGAGGAACACACAAGTGCCCGACGAGTAAGGTTTCAGAATACTGCATGAACATGACCCACACACCTTATCAAAGACATACAGAGCTTTGATTTTTTTTTTTTTTTTGGTTAGTAGCAACACCTAGACAGACTTATTTAAGAAGACAGCTTAAAAGGATCAGGAACATAGTGTACCTGGCTGTGTACATTTTGCACACAAAACATTTTCTGGTACATAACCAGTGTTTCTTGATTAGCAAGGGGTAGAGGTTTCTGTCCAGGCAGTCATCATGATGAATGAGCCTTGAGGAAAATAAATAAATACATAAAATATAGTAAAGACTCGGCCACATCACTATTTATCTGAACATAAGCATGGACACTGACAATACGCTATGATCTAAATTTCTCTGTAAACTATGACTAGACTTCTGCTTAGCATTTAACACAGATCAAGACCTGGAGATACACTGCCAGTTGCACCATCTATGGGTTTTATGGTCAGAAGTAAATTCAGTTTGTTTAGTAACGCAGAAGTCTTCTGACCATCTACTTAGATGGTCTTTTCAAAGCTTTTGTCTGCTACATAGACTAACAGGCAAAAAAATGCCACCAGGTGAATGTTGAGAGGCTCATAATCCTGTGATCACCTACTTCCAACATCTATGCTTTTCTTTGGATTGCACTCCTCTTGGGAGGCACCATTTATTAACAACACGTCAGTACATCAGGCTTCTGGTAATTGAAGATGATCTGTTACTCCTGCAGACAAGGAGAGGAGTGCTCTCTCTACCCGTTATGCACTGAGCAGGGTATACACAAGAGTTCTACCATGGATGTGGTTGCTAACACCTCATTCTTCTCTCCCTGTCTATCCACCTCAGCCCACTATTTCCACCTCTTTGTTCTCTTTTCAGTTCCCATCCCTTAGCACCAAGCCTAAACTAACAAGCCCAGCTGACTTCAGTCAGAGCCATTAACAGCATTCTGCTCCCTGGTGCTCCAGAATCAGTGTGTAAACCTGCCACATACTGGTTTTGCATAGAAAGAGCTTCTCACTGTGGGTGCCATTCCCTCCGTACCATTGTCACACTGTGCTAGCTAGAAAGCAGTCTCTTTGTGCATACAAATTATTAAAAATAAAAATGCAAGGGAGATCACTTCATTACGTGTATGTGGAATGAAATCTTAAATAAGCCCTGCAGAAGGCAGCAGAATAATCTTAAAGGTTAGCCTAACAAATATTCAGCACTTAATGCCTGAAGCTTGCCTACAGGCAGCTTGCTTTCAGCTGCCTGAGGACTCTCAAAGGCCAGCAGCTTACCTTATATCTGTTATGATAATGATGTGCTCACAGTTCCCTTGGTGGCAGAAAAGGTATGGAAAGCCAATTTTGAGGGACAGATCATTAAATGTGTAGTCCTCCATTTTAACAGACTGAAGATTTCCATAGCCTCTGTCATGAGATTCTGACCACTCAATAATTGTTCTGAAAACAGAAAGGTGATCAGTGTAGCAACGCTAAAGACTGTGAATAAACAGAAAAGAAAGGCCTTGGGAGACATGCAAAACTCTTCACTGGAACCCAGTTAAAAAGATGGAAATCAAAACAGCTCACAACATTTTACAATAATTTAAGATAATTTCACAGCAATATCACAAACCCACAGAACTGTGCACTGCTCCTGTGGAACACCTGCCTTTAAATCCCCATCAGGCAGCTTCCTTAGGAGTGCCAGCCAGCGTATGCTCCTGCAGGCACCAACACCAGGTCAAGCTGTTTGCAGCACACCACTTCTCAACAGTTCCAATCACACAAGTTACCAGCAGGTCACTTTTGCTCCCTTGGTCAGTAACCTTGTTTTAAAGTATTAAAAAGCTTTTGTTGTTGTTGTTTTTGCCAAGGAGACGCATGAAGTTAACAATTGTGCACTCAGATTTCCAAATTTAGCACTAGAAGGGCAGTGGCCAGTGCTGTGATTATTTCTTGGCTTTTTAGCGCACTCCTAGATACAGGACATTTCTCTTCTACAAACTGTGTTACCACAAGCACTTCCATTAAGATCATTGTGTCCCGATGACAGAAAGAGGAGGAGCAAAATAATTCATTTCTCGGAAGTCACACACCAAGTCTGGCGTTACAAGAAAAGAGTCCAAGCTCACAGCTCTTCCATACCACCCATTTTAACATCTTGATCTCCTAAATCTCACTAGTGTGTCAGGAAGCCCATACTTCCTTCAAGTGAACTATTTAAATGGATACAACTTGTGTTCAGCCAGGATGAGCTATAGTTCCGAACAAGGGACACCTGAGACTCCTGGTAACATCATCTCACATTTCTTTTCCCAACAGTCACACAGTTCCCTGGTTGACTTTACCAGGAAGTCCTTCAGCACCTCTTCAAGACTGAGCAGAACAAATTACTTCCACACAGCAGAGCCTGTTGTCTTTCTGACCCATTTTCTGTCTCACAGGTCAGCCTTTTGGTGGTCATCACAACTAGAGAAGGCACTCCAAAAACTAGTGAAGTCTGGTACCTGTCACCTTCCACAGCGATCCCATCCCAACAGAGCAAAATCCCCAGGATGCGAGGGGGGGAGAAGGAGCATTCATGCCCTTTTCAGAAGGGAGGAGAGTGGAAGAAGTAAGTCGAGCAAGTGAGATAAGCTTCTATGTAGAAATCAATTCAACTTGAAAAGATCATAAGAAAAGTCGATTCTAGCTTCACACATGAGACATTCTAGTTTTAAAACCCAAAAAATCATTTAAAAATTTAATAAATTTCACATCCCTTAAAGTTTTCCTTAGTCAACATTTACAAATACTGTACCTGCTCAGGTCTCTGCACTCTGGGTATCTTTTATCATTATAAAAGATGCCTTCAAAATAAAAGAAAGCGGATTTGTAGAGATCCTGACAGGAAGGAAGAGAGAGAACTCTGCATTAGTGCTATGAGAGATTGAATACCTTAAACAAGAAACATGTCAAAACCCAAGCACTTTAGGTATCTAAATTATATTAAGAGACTTTGTTCCTCGGGTTTCCAAGAAAAGCTTTGCGTTGGTTTTAGATGTTGATGTGACAATAAGGCATGTATGATTGCTGGCTCTGCAGTAGCTCTGCTGATATTCTCAAGACATTACAGGTTATTTTAGTGCTCTTCTTGTATTTCTATCCCCATTATAGCAGTTACAGATTTCTACAAAAACACAGAACAAGAACACAAGCAGCACTGCAAAAGTGGACAAACTAAGTAAGTGCACAACACCGACTTAAAGAAAAGGTTAATAATATTTTTTAAAATTAGCAAGATGTAGTGGGTTGACCATGGCTGGCTGCCAGACCTGCCACCCCGTTGCCCTCTTGCTCCCATTCCTCCACGGGATAGGGGAAAGGAAATAAAATGGGCGAGCTCCGGGCTGACGTAAAGGTGGTTTATTGATGAAATCAAAGGCTGTGCACAAGAAGCAAAGCAAAACGAGGAGATATATTCTCTGCTTCCCATCAGCAGGTAAAGTCCAACCACTTCCTGGGAGGCAGGGCCTCAGCACACATAGCAGTTGCTTTGGAGAACAAATGCCTCACCCATGGGCATTCCCCCCTCCTTCCCAGCTCGTACTGCTGAGCACAACATCATACAGCATGGGACATCCCCCAGGCCAGTTTGAGTCAGATGTCACAGCTACATCCCCTCCCAGCCTCTTGCTCACTCCCAGCCCACCAGCCTTGGTGGGACCTAGAGAGACAGCCTTACAGCTGTGTGAGCACTGCTCAGCAGTAGCCAAAATGTCACCTGGCCAAAATTGCAAAGCACTGTGGAACACTCCATCCCAGAAGACCCAGTACACCCGACCAGACCACACCACAAAACAGTTTTTGCTGAAATGACAGAGAATGATTGCAGCCCTGTCCTCTGCACGCACGTGCACACACACACACACACACACACACACACGACCAGCACATGGGAGGCAGTCTCTGATCACACCCAAATAACAGAGGAAGTGTTGTTCTGTTTATCTACGCAGACTGCACGCACACCATTCACAAAGCTGTTCTCTCCTAAAACTAAAAACTGGAGACATTTTCCTGTATTTTTACAAACTAAAAAACTTGTCCTTTACAACGTGTCCTTGGGGGACAAGGAGCTGCAGAGAAGCCCTGTGGAAATAGATCCAGGGGTCTCAGCTGCTGGCAGGCTGAATTAGTCAGCAGGGTCACCTCGCAGCCACAAGGGTCAGCTGTGTCCTGGGGTACGCGGAGCGCAGCGCCGCTGGCCAGTCGCGGGG
>NW_008585176.1:0-11938 GCF_000691845.1 Merops nubicus | reverse complement strand
TCGCGGGAGGGGACTGTCCCACTCTGCACCACACTGCTGCAGCCCCACCTTGAGCACTGTGGGCAGTTGTAGGTGTCTCAAGGTAAGAAGGACATCAAACTATTAGAGTGTGTGCAGAGCAGGACAGCCAAGATGGTAAAAGGCCTTGAGGGCAAGACATGCAAGAAGTGGCTGACGTCACCGACTTTGTTCAGCTTGGAGAAGGAAAGGTTGAAGGGTGACCTGGTGGCAGTCTACTATGTCCTCAGAGGGGGACAGCAGAGGGGGAGGTCCTGATTTCCTCTCTGTCATGACCAGCAAGAAAGCAGGAGGAAATGCAATGAGGCTGTGTCAGGGGAAGTTCAGACTGGACATCAGGAAAAGGTGCTTCACCAAGAGCGTGGTTGGTCACTGGAACAGGCTCCCCTAGGAAGCAGTGAGACCCCCAAGCCTGTCAGAGTTTAGGGAACGTCTAGATGATGCTCTTAAGACATATGGTTTAGTTTCAGGTAGCTCTGTCAGAAGCACATAGTCAGTTTGATGATCTTTACGTGTCCCTTCCATTGCAACATATTCTATATGAAATATTTAATGATTTTGCAATTTAAAACCAGATATACAGTAAAAGAAAGAGATGGATAGATTTATGTATCTATATATAGCCAAGATTAAGAAGAACATACAAACTTTTTGTTTAGATACAAATGTCATTTAACATCCATGAAAGAAATGATTGTTTAATTAAGCCATACACCTGCTTCCCATAATTTCAATCTTCTGTTGTTGTTGTCAAAACAGCCTCTATATAAACAAGTAACTTGAACAGAGAGAAGATGCTCAGGAAAAGCGGTCGATTTTTACTCATATATCTTTTTTACCTTTAAATTGCCCTCTTCCCAATTCTTTGTGGCAAGTAAGGAGGTGTTGTTCCAGTTCATGCTATAATTCCTTAAAGACTGGGGCCAGATAGCAATGTGTATTACCAGACTGATCACAGGACACGTAGAGAAACAGTCACAAGAAGCAGGAGACACTATTCTGCAGTGGACCCTGAAGCAGGAAGATGCCTCAGATGGAAAACCTAAAGCAGGGAACCACATTGTTCAAATCTTTTATTACATTTGCTGAAGAAAATAGGTCAGGTACCTCGCACTGAATTCCTTACTGGAAGTGATCAAATTCAAGTGAGGTTGAAGGCCATAGACTAAACCCTCTCAAACCACTTCAGAGAGGAACCCTTCTGTACTGACTGCTGCTCTGGGAGCCATTCTGCATACACTGCAAATGCAACTGTGCACAGCTACAGCACATGCAAGTGATGCTAAGACACACTGTATACACACACAGTTAACTGCAAGTTACAGCATCCAATTTGTCCCATATTTAAAATTGCACTTTGAAGAAAAACAGCGTTTCATACCCAACAACAACAACCAAAAAAATCTCAAATTATATGCTGGCATTCAGACACAGCACAAAGCTTATTTAAAGCTTGTGTTGTCTTCAAGTATACAGAAAACTGCAAGAATCCTTCATTCATGGGCCTTAAGAACATTCCAATAAAGCATCTCTCCAAAACGCATCAATGCAGAGCTTTATCACAGTGAAGTGGTCCCAGCATTTACAACTCTGATAACACTGTGTGCCAGCTGTCAGCTAAGTACAGGTTGCATTTATTCATTGACAGATGCCCGTGCAGACAGGTCAGACTGGGGATGACTGGACCTTGGTTCCTCCCTGTGATTAACACGGTGACCAGCTCACTCCAACTCTCTAACCTGGCACTTGCTCACTGGTCATGAAGTCACAGAATGAACTTTTTACCTCTCTGTCAGGAGGCAGCCTGTGACCTGCAAGAGCTGAGAGTGGAAATGAGACAGCGGAAGACAAGAAGTGAACAAGAATTATTTTATGGGCTGGGTACAGAGGCATAAGTAGACTAAGTAAGATTGAATGAGAAAACCATGCACAACTAGGCACTCCGGATTTCCAGACAAGTCTCATGTGTCTTTATAAACAGAGAATGAATGCTCATTTGTGCCCATGGGTCTCTTTGAGCTATTAACTCCACGGTGTCAAAAGAGAGGAAACACAGATACTGCAGGCCAGAGACAGGACTCATGTCTGGAGATGACCTGGACAAAGGCATAGCATAAATGTTTCATATTCAGGTGATTTGCTTTGGGTATGTTACTGCCACCCTCCCTGGTTCTCCAACCACAAATTGTAAGTACTGCCATGCTCTGGCAACTCTGTACCAACTTTTGTGGGTCACAGGAGTTCTGAGTTAGCCATTCCTTTAAATCTCCTCCAACCTTCAGAAAACAGCTGTCATGGTGAACAGAAGGCCAAAGGTGCCACTGTTACGATGTTCATGGTAATCTGAGTCAGGTCTTTCCTGATTAATGCTGTCCAGAGGTATGACTTGGACATTATTTCTCCCCAGACTATGCCCTGTCTGTCAGTTTGCAGGAGGGATGCCCTATTATGTTGCTCCAGGGAATCCCAACAATAGCAGTAATCATATAGAAGATCCAGGGTCCATTTTAAAAGTATCAGTATCCATCAAATAAAATACCTGAACATTGCACAGTTCTCTTCAATATTCCCCTGATGTTGGTTTGATTAAGGTATTTGAAAAAAAAAAAAAAAAAGGCACAGAACAAAGTATTTCAATTGGTGGGAACCTACAATAATCATCTAGTCCAACTGCCTGACAGGTTCAGAGCTGACCAAAAGTTAAAGGCATATTATTAAGGGCATTGTCCAAACGCCTCTTAAACACTGACAGGCTTAGGGCATCGACCACCTCTCCAGGAAGTCTGTTCACGTGTTTGACCACACTACCCTCTTGGTTTCATTATGTCCAGTCTGAACCTCATGCAGCTTTGAACCATTGCCATGTGTCCTACTATGGATACCAGGAAGAAGGTATTAGCACCTCCCTCTCCACTTCCCCTCCTCAGAAAGCTGTAGAGAGCAATGAGGTCATCCCTCAGCCTGCTTTTCTCCAAACTAGACAGAGCCTAAATCCTTAGTTGCTCCTCACAAGCCATTCTTTCCAGTCTGGTCATCAGCTGTGTTGCCCTCCTCTGGACATATTCAAGTACCTTCACATCCTTCTTAAATAGTGGGGCCCAGAACTGCACACAGAACTCAAGGTGAGACCATGCCAGTGCTGAATACAGCAGGTTAATTGCTCCTTTTGACCAGCTGGCCACACTGTGTTTGACACACCCCAGGATGTCTTTTGCCCTCGTGGCTCCAAGGGCATGTTGCTGACTCACACTGAGCCTGCTGTCAACCAGCCGCACCCCCAGGGCCCTCTCTGCAGGGCTGTTCTCCAGCCACTCCTTTCCCACTTCAGACTTGTGCCCTGTGTCCTAGGTGTAGAATCCAGCATTTGGGCTTGTCAGAATTCATCGCATTAATCACTGCCCAATGAAGAAAAAGCAAAAGGTAAAATCATGAACCTCAAAACTAGCATAAATGAAAAGAGAAGTTAGGCCTATATATGCTAATAAAATCGAAAAAGTTTCCTTTAACTCTCTTTGGATCAGCTGACAAGCCACACTTGTTTACTTCACCAGTAGCAACTCGATCCTTCCACTCAGCCTGTGTGCACCCAGACTGCATTTCAAGAGGAGCAGAAGTGGGTGTGAGAGCTAACTTAGCCTCTTTACCTGCAGACTCTCAGAGCACCATTCTCATTTAATCAGTTCCTAGGACCCTTGAATTCATCAAAAGTTATCTTCTGTTTTCTAAAGGTAACACACTTCTGGCAGGTCACAGTTACACTTCCTTCCTAGACTGAAAGGAAGAAAAATTCTACCCCACTAGTGGCTGATTACCTGTCTGCTGAAGAAACATGTGAATTTTACTGTGAAGACTTAGCACACACTGAGTCTATACTTTGGTGGAAGCTGTAAGATCACGATCATGCTTGAACAAAACAAATGGAATTTAATGCCACCAGCAAGTACTTACTTGCAGTGCAACCCACACGCAGAACCAATGCAGCCGAATTTATTGCTGAATTAAAAACAAGACAAAGCTCTGCCTCCTTCTCTTCTGAAGTTTTCAAGGCTCCTACACATGTAGAGGCTTCTACACAGCTGATGTTACCTTGCTGATGTGCTCTGGTGCTTGATCTGGCTGACTGCTGAACTCGCCACCGATCTGGAAGTCACTGACACAGGAAATTGAGTCTCTCAGCTCGGTGAGCTTCTGGCTGCCCAGTACGAGGACTGTCTGATAAGGTTTGTGATCTTTGTGCTACAAGGGAAAACACAAGCTTCAAATAAAAAAAAAAAATCACTTGTCAGCATCAGTACTGCTCTTCAGCTGACAGCCTGAGGTCATAACTGGCAGCACACAGAACATCATCTCTCTGTACAAGATTTTAAACAGCTTCTTGCCTCAGTGTCTCCTAAGGTTTATTAGTTTTATTTAGAAACTCAAAAGTGACATTCCCCACCAGAAAGTGTAGGAAAGACAGGAAGTCTGAGCACACTTATCTCAAATCCTTAAAGAGTACTTTAATTTTCATGTATTTAGTTTCAGATTTTGAGCTTTCTGTGAAATCAATTAACTGCTGAGTAATTATTATAAAAACTTCCTTCTGTAAATCAGTAACAGAATGAAAGCCATATTCTGAAAAATCCTTAAGAAATTAGCACAGTTGAAAAGTTTACCATGCTACCTCAGTGGAATCATTCATTATACCTCCCTAGGAAAGCAAGGTATTACCTGACCAGGGAAGAAACATCAGAATACTACCTCGAAAATTTAGTGCCAACCTTCTGAAATATGACAGGATAGAAGATGTTCAGAGTTAAAAGCAGTTCTCCCTCCTCAACTAGATCTGCTGGATTGTCTGGCCTCTTTCCAATTGCATGTGACTCCTGGAAAAATAAAGATAGATATATATAGATATATATATAGAGATATATATATATATATATTATACTGGCAGACAGTTATATCTCATAGCCCCTGGATAAAGTCTCGGGAACACTGTTCTAACTGCAACTAATTTTTGACTGTGTAGCCTTCTGAACTGATAACAGCCTACTTCCTCCAAGAAGGAAAGATGAGAAACTGCTGTAATTACTGATTTCAAACATTTTCCTTCATTCCTCAGCTCTGGAGAAATTGAGGTGCTTTCAGCAATTACGAGGTAGCTGGCTACTCTTTGGCTACTGGGAGGCCTTGCTGTCACTTTGCCCTCATGGAACCCAGCTACCAACTTCTGTCCATTAACGCTTTGAAATCCTCTTCAAATGCTCTGTCATGTAATGAGACATTGCAACTCTCAACTTGAGAAAGACTGAACTAGAAACTATCCATGGGATGAAGTATATGATTATAAAAATTAGTGTAAAATTTCATCCAACCAGGCAAGTTTGACATAGCTGGAGGTCTAAACTTCTCCAAAATGCAAATCCATAATCCAGTACTGCCCTTGACACACTGCTGTTTTAGAAAAGTGAAAGCATTTCCACATTTCCATTCTACTTCATAGCTGTGCTGTGAGAACCAGGTAGGGCACTTCTACGGCAGCTTCCTTCTTTCTAAGAACTCAAAAGAGAATACTGACCGCACAAACACTTCCCACTGAGATTCACAGTGATGGGGAAAAAAAAAAAAAGCAACTGGAAGCTGGATTTTGGCTGTGCTGAACTGCCTTGAGATCCTAGGAGAGGACACGGAACTTACCATCTCATAGGCAAGAGTCTCCTGTCTGCAAGCCCGATCCACCACAATCGTTTCTTCTCTCCTCTCTAACGCCTTCTTTCTGATTCTGAGGGGCAGGAGCACAGGACAAAATTCCATTTAACAACTTCCACGCAGAATCTTCAGGTATATTCTTAAACAACACAAGCTACTGCAGTGCAGCTTTCAAAAAGCAGGATTTCTGGCTGTCTTAGTACGACTGACTGACAGCACACTTGTCTCCTGATGCCCACAAAACCTTCCAGCCTGCATTTCTCTTTCCCCACAGGTGCAAATTACAGGTTGTCTGTGGACAGTTTTATGCTTATGAGTAAAAACAACAAAATGTCTGAAGAGGCTCTCTAGAAAGAACACACCACTACCTTTAAGAAAGCTGCTTCAACTACCCCTCCCACTTCAGAGAAATTAAATAAATGTTCAAGCAAAAATCAAGAAAAAGAGCCACTAATATGCTCAACTCCATGATATAGGTACATCTGAATATTTCTAAAAAAACTCGAGTATCATTTTTTGAAAAATAAGTATCATATATAGAATATTTACCAAACTACATGTATTTAACTACTGCACAAGCACCAAATCCTTTTTAACTTTCAGGGCAAACTCTTTACCCTCCAGACCTACCTGAAGATTTTCAGTAACAATCAGGCTTAACTCTGATCACAACCATAACACATTTCTTTACATTAGTACTACACAAACTGAAATTCAAGTACAGCAAAGGCCTGAGCAGGCCAACATATACTGCTCAACCTCTGAAATGCATCAGTAGTATCAATGAACTCTATAAAGATTGGGGTCAGGTAAAGAGGCATCTCACTACAACTTCAGTATTTGTAATTTAGTTGTTAGAATGTGACTGTGGGTTACAGGAGGCAAGAGCTACAGATTTATTTCACAAGGCTTTGGAGAAACCTCTTTGCACACGATTATGGCATATCCACTGCACACTCAAAATTCAGATACTAGTTCAAAAATGCCTAGACACAGGAATCCTAAGTTCTTCCACTAGGAAAGCTGGTCTATTCTGTACATATTAAAAATTTCCAAAGTGACATTTAAGCAGAAGTTTTATACCAATTAACCCATTATGAGCTGGTGTTTCTGTCCTTAGAGTAACTCTGGACACTGCTCCAGTAAGTGCACCATTGCCTGGAACAGGAAGAAGCAGCCAACCAAGCTTTTGCACTTGTTTTTCACCCCACCACATATGAGGGTTCTGCAATAGCACTGTAACAACATACCGAAGAGTCAGCAGACTGCTATCTTCAGAAATAACATCTGGGTCCTTTTCTTTATCAGAAGACATTAACATATCAATGCTAGGACAATAAAGAAAATTATTATTATACATCTTCTTATACCTAACTGAATACATACACCACTCAAGCTGTTCTTAAAAACAAACACAGCAAAATGTGAAAAAAAACACACCGAAATAAATAGCTTGTATAGCCTAAATCAGGGCAAAAGGGCAGTATGCTTGCTAAGACAAAGAATCAGAAGACACAGTCCTGGGACAAAAGGTTACATGTGGCTTTCACTGAGATCGTGTAAATTTCACCTTTATTTTGCATTCTGCCTAACAAAGCATAGCTGCATATAGAGGTTTAACAAGCCCTATTCAAAACATGTCCAATACTTTCTATAAGTAAAAATGCCACTTGACTTCTTCAAATCTCATCCACCTCCTCTGATTTTCTGACAATAGATCATACAAACATGAGGTTTTCGTAACACAAATAAGACTGGAATTTCTCATACACACATCACAAAAAAAAAAAAAAAAAAAAAAGTCCTGTGGGATACATACCTGCTCACCTGCCACAGTTTTACAACATAAGATTCCACTGCAATATTGCAGAAGTGACCCATCTGAAGGCTTCAGACTAGACACTATAACAGTGTCAACTGTGTTTTTAGAAACGTACAGAAAAATGCTGACTCAGGGACAGAATAATTTCATACTAATCGCAAGAGTTTTATCCAACTTAAAAACAGTCTGAGAAAATATTATATAAAACAGAGAAGTATCAACCCTTTGGAATCAGACTGATCCCTTTTGTCTCTCTGCTGTTTGCAGACTATAAAGGCAGGGCTTATTCCACTGCCCAAGTTCATGTGCAGTTTGAATCCCAGCAAAGTCTTGTGCAAAGCTATCTCTTTTTGCGTCAAACCAACCATTGATGAAGTCCGGGAAAAATTATTTGGTTATATTAATTTCGATTATATTCTTTTTCATTATAATCTTAAAACGTTCCCCATAGTCTTACAAATTTCCCCCTGTGAACAACACTCAGCTAGGTAATACTCTCACTGCAGTAGTGAATAAGCCTTCAGAGTGGAACTGCATAGGAATGCACAGTAATCAAGAAATAGAAGTCTGGAATCAACTGGCACCAGCTGACAATACACAAAACCTTGGTTGTAGGTAAACAGCCTAGTTCTGATGACCCAAAGAAGTCACTCTGTACTGAAGAAAATTTGAATTTAGAGCTGTTTAGTTTCTTACTATCCACCAGTAGAAAGAGTTTTAACCTTCCTCTGGTAGATTTCATCCCAAAGAGAAAATTTTTCTTTTTAAGTTACTGAGAAATTCTTCAGAAGCACAATTTTAAAATTAGTTATAACCTCTTGGAAACAAAATTTGCTCTATCCTCAGATTTCCATTTGAGGAGCTGGAGGCAGATGAGAACTCAGTTAATCCTCTACCAAGTGCAGACTGAGCCACAGCTGACGAATAATAATTTAACTAACATAAAGGCAGAGAACAGCACTTAGGAGAACCTGAGTCTTTCAGATAGTGCTGTTCTCCATTCAGCATAGATTACTGTTACAAGCAGCTCACCTAACAAAGTAACGTGGGTTTCTTTACCTGTCAGGGGTTGTACAAATGATCCTTCTCTGGAACTGACATCCCACCAGTGTGACCAAACTATTTCTCTCAGTCTTCCTGCACACGGATCAGCGACCCCATTCACCAAAAAGCCCCGAGTCACTTGAAGACTTGCCATTTTGAAGAAATGACTGTGTATTCTGTTCGTATTTTAAACACCACATGTTAATTGCAGGTGATGAAAATGTACTACCTAACATCGTGAAGTTTCACCTGCATCAACGGTGACAGTTTCCCATGTCCCTTCTGTGTGCACATACAATGTCAGAGCGCAGGAACCATACCTGTGGTTTCCTTCCCTTCCACAGCTCTAGGGCAGGGATTCAGGGCTGCAGGAAAAAACCCTAACATTTCCCAGAAAGCAGCTCCAAGAATACATCATGTAAAATAGCTGGCATGTAAGCTGCTTCCTCTTTACCAGTGGAGTGTAGCTAGTATAAAGAGAAACTGCCCTTGAATCCCTAACAAGTTCCATGAGCCATTACAAACCTAGAAACCACAATTTCTCACTCCTAGCAAGTCAGAAACCCTCAATTTCTCAAGGTCCTCTTTTCTTAATTTCTTAAGGAAAAGCAGAGCAATTTTTTTTCAGTATGTTGAATCAGTCTAATAATTCATGACCTATGTTGTTCTATCACACGGACTGAAGCCTGCAAAGGCTTTGCTATGTGGCCTTTTCCCCAAGCTCCTCCTGGGTTATGTCACTGCAACTAGTGGAACCACATCCATAATATCTGGTCTGTGGCCCTAAGAAAAGCAGGCTTCACAAACAGGAGATAAATGCTACTCTTTCCAGAAATTAAAGCTAAGTAGCCAGTATCATACGCTTAAAAAACTGAAGTGCAGGCGACACAAAGTTTGCACTAGGCACAGCTCACTCCTGACGGCCACAAGCAAGGGGTCCCCCTGTGACCCCCCAGAGAACACTCCCTGCACACAAGACCAACACCCTCTGTGCACTCAGCTTTGGTAGAGGGGCGCTGAGGTGAGCTGCAGGACAGTGATGAGGAGCCACGGTTGAAGGTCTCACTTGCAAAAAGCATGTAAAGTGTTATACGAAATTTATGTCCCCATGGAAGATATTTCAAGATGGCTAGAAATAAAAAAGCCAAAGGCAAGTCTGTGGAAATCTGGACGTGGAAATAGATTATCAGTGAAGACTTTAATCACCATGACTTCAATTTTCTCAGAAGATTCTGGAAACACAATGAGATTTCTCAGTTTCAGAAGCTAGAAGATGCTTTAGTATCATGCCTAATATTTTAGCAGTAAACAGATACAGTGTTTATATTACTCTTTATATGGCATATATTTTAAGCACAGTACTTTCATCACCTTTGAGACACTAATACTGCAAGATGCTAACTACTAATACGCTAAGACACTAATGCTAGCTTAATACAGCTTTATAACACGTCCCCAGAGATATTTACAACTACCCCTTCTAATAAAACGAGAAGGTAAATTAGGGCTGAAGTGGAATAAGGTACCTGTCAGCCTCACCTCTCTTGACCTATCTAAAATCCACATTGATTTGAGTCTTAGCCTGCCTTACACGTACACAACAAATCGCTCAGAAGGCAAAAGAGAACAACATAACTTAGCACCTCCAACATTCAAGCCCTTCAATCACTCCAATACCAGTAATGAATCCCAAGGTAAACCTCTTTGTTCACAGATCAATAAGACATTTGGACAAAACTTAATACCTTTACCCTCCAGTCTTGATCATTTAAGGGAACTACTGATAGAATCTCCTAGCCAAGAACACCATTTTACCCCCCCTAACATCTGGTGAAAACCCAAGCAAGCTCCTGGGTAAGGACTGTCTGCATACTATTTGGGCAGCATGCGAAGCATTCTTACTGAGCCAGATTCAATGAGTGAAGACAGAACTTTCTTCTCCTGTGCTATATTACAGGAAGAAAATAGAAGGGGAAAAAAAAAAATCAATTAACCACAACACATGTTATGCACAGAATTAAAGAGCACTTAAACATTATACCATTACTCTTCAGCAGAAGACTTTCAATGATCAAGAATACTTAAACGCACACTAAGTCATTACATGCTAAAGAAGATTTAACTATGGGTATTGAAAACCTTAATCCTGAGTCTATGAAAGATTCCCTAATTACCATTTTAAAAACATATAAAAGTATCCACATCTTCCCATCCCTCTTCCCCCCAAAGAAAACCTCCTTAACTAGCCAGAAGTTCCCTTAAAGTAGCTCAGTCAGAAAAATATGTGTTTATAACCAGGACATGTTCACCTCAGCACCTAAAAAAAATGTATTTAAACTCATAAAAAATATGACCTCAACACCACACAGAACAGATCTTGGTGTAGGCCAGTGTTTCCCACCTCTTCTCAAGACAGGACTACAAACAGCTCAGAGCAGGTCAGTGAAAGTGATCAGAGGTAGAGATTTCATGTTGGCCAGAGAGACTCAAGAGGCTATAACTATTTAATTTAAAAGCAAAAACACATGGAGATTAGGAATTGGGATTTCCAGTCTGCACAGGGGAAAGGTCACACCAGGATGTGGAGGTTTATCTTCATTCTCCTGCAAAGCCAACAGGCAGCTGCCAGATGATCTGCTCTCTCGCCCTCACAGACTGCATATCCTTTTTTCTTTCCCAAACCTTTTTACTACCCACCACCACTTTCCACAGTACACACGAACAGCACAAAAAGAGACAGCAGTGTTCTATAACACTGGGAAACACCGACAGAAGATGAAATGTAGCAGTCACAGGCTGAAGAAAGCAGAACAGAATAAAAACCAATGAATGAAGGGAAAAATAAACAAAGCATAGAAAATCTGCTTGGAGTTCAAGTGAAAATAGCAATAGATAGGCTCAAGCATCATGGTGACTGCCCAGAATAAGCCACAGCACAGGAGCAATCAGAAAGTACATCTGCACTGGGAAAGCTTACAGAATAATTCCCACAGTTGCTGTCACACCAGAATACATGAACTGATTTTAATACCAACCCCAGCCTCTACTTTCACTAGACCTAGTAATAGTAAAAATTGTCCTAGTCACCAGAACTATGACAGCTGAAGTAAAGCATAGTTTTAGTTAGGCTAGCATTAGAAAAAGGAAGAATGCCTGGAAAATTTATTCTCTGTTGTAAAGGCAAGATATAATTCAGGTAAGTGCCGATTTCCTGGTGAACGATGCTCCTAAAAGTACTGACTTCTGAATGGCTTACAGAGCTCTCACCATTACATACAGCACTCACACATGTGTATTTAGGTCGTAAATACTTTTGCACCTTTGAAGAAACAGTCACTGAAGGACAGAACTTGCACAAAGCAA
>NW_008585175.1:18503-26566 GCF_000691845.1 Merops nubicus | reverse complement strand
CTCAGTGCCACTGGCCATGTCCCCAGCCTGTCTAACCAGGATAGACAACCAAAACAGCAAATGGGATATTTGGTACCATATTGACATCATGCCTGTTATATAAGGGCAGAAGGTGGGCCAGGCAGGGTTTACAAGTCTCTGGTGGGGGCTGTCATTGCAGCTCAAAGTAGTTTTGTATTTTATATTGCTTGCTTTATATATTCTTTTATTATTGTTATTACTGCTTCTTTTCCTCTTGTGCTATTCTATTAAATTCTCCATTTCTCAGCTTATGGAGTTTTGCCTTTTTCTCCCTAATCTCCTTCTCACCTCCCTGGTGGGAGAGGGGGCTGCGTGGTTATAAAGAACCACACCATGAAGCCTAGAGAATAATGTAAAGAAGCTGACTCCTACCCCCACACAAAGGGGAACAGAAGGCAGCCTGCGTTTGAGATGCAATTATCAACAGATAACTGTTAGTGTAAATGACTCCCTGATTTAGCCAGACCAGTATGGAGTGACTGAACACTGCTTCGGCCCAAACCCAGATAAACAGCAAAAGGACTTTGAAGAGGGTAGTGGGTGTGCGCTGGTTTCAACCCATGTATTCCCTCCTGATGCATTGGGACACCCAGTACTGTGATGGTATGTGTATCCTAGAGACTGGTAATAGGAAATACAGTGGTATTGTTTTTGAACTGTACCTTGCAATTGCTGTATTTTCCTAAGTGTAACTTACACGTATTGTGGTTTCAGTATATTTTGTTTCATTCTGCTAAAGCAGAAATCCTGTGTAACATCAAATATCTTCAAATAAGTATATTTGATATTACACATTATACCCTCCAAAAGTGGAATATCTAAAAGAACCTAGTCAGAGCATTTGACTCTGACAGTGTCATCATTCTACCTTATTTTAAATGGTAATAAATTATGTAATTTTCCTCAAGTCAAGTGTGTTTTGCCCATGACAGTAATTGGTAAGGGATCTCCCTGTTTTTTTTCAACCCATGAGTTTTTCCCTTCTGTTTCCTCCAGTTGCAGAGGAGTAGGAGTTAGAGAACACTTGAGTGGACACCTGGTCAGGAAAGGTCAACCCACTACAGGGACCTCCCTTGAGAAAGGACAAATAACCCCACAAGCTAAACAGTTTAGTCTTTATCATTTCAACTTAAGAATTGAATTTTCTAGCTCAGAGGAGAAAAATTTGACTTGGAAACTAGTTGTGAGATAAAAGTGTAATACATCCATCAGGCAGATACAGCGCAGACTAGTCTTCTCAACTATTGGTGGGAGACCTGTCAAGTGACCTTGTTGCTGTTGAAAACCTGTTCCACTGTCATAGAGTTCCACTCTCCAAGTCATACAAAGGAAACTGTAAATGAGGCTGCTAGAAGATTCTCTACCAAATCAAGAAACAAAAAGAGTTGAAAGTGAAATATCACTGCATTTCTCCCTTGCTCAGGACCTAGGAATATTGTATCTGCCTATTCAAGATGGGATTATAAATCATGCTGTGGAAATTAACTAACCCTCACCAATCATTCACTGCTTTAGAGCATTTGTCTTCCTATGGATAAGATTCCATAAGTAACAAGACTTACTAGGATATACATGTATTAAAAAGAAAAATGCACTAATATATAGGCTAAGGTGAATGTTCACTGTGACGCATCATGACATTAATGCTGTAAAATCCATAAGAGCTTACATCTAAAATTCTATTACTACATTATTGATTAATCACTTGAACTTTAAATTCAGTTGAGAATGATCTGAATGGTTCAAGTACTATATCAATTTATTCTAGAATACCTTGCCTGTCAAAATGAAATTATTGGAAAATATTCTTTACTTGAGCAGTAAAAATTCTTTTTTGCCCAGTTGCCCTTGAAAGTAGATATAACAATCTTAATTTTATGTTAGAAAATTAATATATATGGGAAGTAACAATGGATAACAATTTCACATTCCAGTTATTTAATATACCTTTAAAAAATATACTTTCCTATATCAAGCAATTATGTATCTATTGTGTTGCAGTAGCATAATAAAACCATTGATGAAAGACAAAACTCTCTAATGTAGTACTAGATGACATCACAATCTCTATGCATAGTTACGAAAACCGAGTACTTAGAGAATAACATGTATCCACCATGAATTAACAAGTTGTTCTAACCAATTTTTTCTAACCTATCTGCCAAACCTTTTAGTCACAGAAAGAATTCCTCTTCAGTCTCATGTATTATCTGACAACTCTCCTACCTAGCTGGGAAAGCACATGTATCAGCTAAACCAAATTCTTCATATCTTGTTGACTAGAGCTGACTGGACTAATGTGGAAGGAAGACTTTCACATCATAACACAGGATTTTAGAGCCACAGACCAAGATAACTTTATTATTATTATTAACACTTTTTATTGCAAGGTCTAGTTATTTTACTCTTGTGGATGTCTTTGGAAAGAACAGAAAAAATGTTCTCTAGGCTAAATAAAATTTACATTAAAGACATAGCTGTATACAACTCAACACATGATATAAACATTTATAAAATCATGGAGGAAAAGAAAACATTTATCTTAACCTGAACCTTAATTCTGTGTTTACATTTGGAAAGTATTGATTTCAGTCAGGTCCAAATTTGGCCTAACATGAAAAGAGAACTTAACCATTTTACTTGGAAATTATCAAGCTTTCTTAACTTGGAATTTTATCTTGATGGGTTTAACTTTTGTAGGTTTTACTTGACTTTAGTCAATTGCATAAATTTCAACTTGAGAAAATTATTTATAAAATTTATTATTCATGTGGAGATCATTCTTAACTCTACCTAGAGTAGAAAAGACAATGCGCTATAATTCCTACATTTATACAAAGATAAGTCTTCAATGTGCATATGTGCAGGTACACAGGTGAAAGTGCTTGTGTCTTCCAAGAAACTGGATGTATAAACCAAGCTGCCTTTCATTGAAAATTTTAATTTCTTTCTTGGTGCTGATCATTTTCAGAGATGTTTCTGTTGAAAGCTGGGCAAATTTTCCAACATCTCAGCATTTGAGAGTGGACAACCTTTCAGTCAGTTGGACAGAGAGCACTATAGTTGTCTTGCCTAAATGACCCCACCCCAAAATGTGTTTAGGATCAGTAATGACTTGTTTGGAAAAATATTGAAAAATATTGCTTCAAATTTATTTTGAATGGACCACTCTCCATACACTTAAAAACCTTTCTCTCCTGCATTGTGATATCCCTGCTGATACTACACTCACCTATAGGAATTACACCTTGTAACCTTCATGGAGACAGTGGTTATAGTTTTGCATTCTAGCAGTAACTTTTATGTGTACTTCTTCTAAAGGAACACATCCATGTATTCTTCCCAATGCATCTCAATGAGGACTAAACAAAGATAAGGTTATTTTTAATCTTCAACAACTGTATTTTTTCAACAGATCTACTAAATGACATGACTAGATTTTAATTATCTTTGGGATGAAACATATACAGTATTTTTTTGATTTATAACAGAACATGATGAAAATGAGTCAAGACATTGCTTTGATTGTATCAGATACATGCTCATTATTCTACTTTCAATATAGATTCAATTCTCCTTTCAGTCATGGTACTGAATGTTAAGAGTAATTGAAGGGGTGGGAATGGAGAAAGAAAGAAAAATGAAATCACCATGTTGAAAACCAGGAAGGGACAAAAAGTGTTGCCATGTAAGTATTTAGGAGCCGAGAAATTTGGCACCAGCAATCATCTTCACAGGTGAGACTGATGAGATTTGATAATTATACTCCAGGTTTTCATGGACATCCAACCATGAAAATCAAGAGCGTGTAGCTGAAAACCAGTCCATCAACTTAATCTACTAGCAATGATTAATTAAACTGAAGAAAGCTGGATTTCACAAGGATTTTGGAACTATCTACAGTATTGCAGCAAGGTGAGTCAATATTTGACTAAGAGATAAAAATAAGAAAGCAGATGCGGTGGTAAAGAGTAGAACACAATTTGATGATTTGTGCCCCAAATATGTCTCTAGTGCCTCCTGAACATGCAGAGCTGAAACTCAAAATTTCTCTCACATCTTGTTTGTTTCATTTTTTTTTATCTTAGCAGAAATCAGTTTATGCTAAACAAAATACATCATTTAATGTTAAAGTCAGGAAATACAAAAGAGAAAGGAAGCTAACAGAGTAACTGAAAATAAACATAAATGTGATTCACTGCTGCTCTAACAAGGTGACTCATTAAAAAAAAATAATTGAACACTTTCAACTTAGATATTAAATCAAAAATAAAAATTTCCTGTTTGGTTATGGCTTAAGGTTCAGTGTCTCAGGAAGAAAAATGCAGTGGTGAGATGCTTCTTGTGGGATATCTCTTGTGGTGAAACATTACTTTAGTAGGCAGGAATAGGTGATTTCTACAGTCAGGGACATGAGGAACTTCCTACCAACACTAAGATTTATTATCTGCTGAAAAACCTCAAATATAATGATGAAATAATATGTTTATATACTGTAGTGACGTATAATTCACACCTGAATTTCCATAACTGATCCTGGAACTACCCAATTTTAATTTAATTTCCTGTTCTAGGCAAAGTTATGACATTCTTAAACTCTTGGCAATGCTTATTTGCCATTCAGTGCTGGAAGTCAGAATCTGCAAACCATCTCATCATGTATTTTTTATTGTCTTTCAAGCAACAATCCATTTATAATGTATGTATGGAACATATTTGTCCAATTATGCATATATCTATATATACTATTTATTTATCTTTATAAAAAAAAAAATATATGGATATGCATTTAAACACCTAAATTACAAAAAATACATGTGTATTCCATATGCTCTGCTCTATAATCAATATTGTAGGCCATGGACTAGAGTAAGTCTTTTTACCATTCAGAATTATAAACTTTGAGCTATAGTCTCTGAAAAAGGAGACATTACTGTACAGTGGGATTGTAAGCAAGTCTAAAACTTTAGTCTGTATATTCCTTTCATTTATTTGGATACATAAACAGTACAAGTTGGGAAAATAGAGATATTTACTGGTGTTAGTGCTGATGAGAACAAGGGCAGTCAGAGATATCTTCCCATGGAGGTTGCTAGTCTGTGTAAATATATGGACTTCAGTTACTGCCACTTATACTGAAATGATAAATTATGGGGGTTTGTTTATTGGTTTGCTTTTTAAAAGTATTTGTTTAAGCATGTTTACACAGATTGAAGATAATTATTTGCTAGAAAATTAAATCTCTTCATCTCTTCCATCTTACTTTCATACTTGTCAGCCCTTCCTATCAGCCTCATTCCACCTTTTAGGGCACTGCTAATTTACATTGAAGTCAAGCCTGTGTTTATGTTACACAAGGCTTTTGTTCACTACAATTAGAGAAAATACATATAAATAAGTGCTGTGTCTAGGATTTTGTTTGTTCTTTACTTTCAATACTGTCTAATTGAAAGAGACATAAAATGTTATCTGAAAAAAAGCAACACTGAAATGTTTTAAAATGATAATTATTTTGGTCTTCCAATAACTTAAAATGTAATTACATAAAAAACAATTACAGAACAAGTTGGTTTTACACTGCTATGTGCTTGTTAACCAACTAATCACAGGACAGGAGAAGAGTGACTGATATTGTGTTAAATAAAATGCAAGGTTCATAAGGGTCCCATATTTAAAAACTCTAAAACTCAATTCTGTTATTCTTATATAGTTTCAAATTATGCTAGAATACTATTCAAAATAATGCCATTTGATATCCAAAACCAAACAAAAAAACAATGTGGGTCTTTTCTTTTTCAGTGTCACAGAAGACATCAGCAAGCCCAGAAAACCACAATCTTATTCTAAATTATTTTTTGTGAGTGAAGAAAAAAAGAAAATCTAAGAATTTGCTTTTGGGGAAACTCCCCACCACAAAAAAAAAAAAAAAAAAGAAAAAAACAAAATGAAACCAAAACCAAAACAAAACCAACCAACAAAAACCCAAAGAAATACCTTGTAGGCAATTATACAGTTTAATGGTAGACCCACTGAAAAATTCTCCTCAGGATTAACAGGGAAAAAACCACACATTTTTCAATATATCCTTTAACATAGAAAATGAAGTATTTAGCAGGGTCACTCCAAAAGGCAAAATCTACGTGACTTATTAATAAAGAAATATAGCTAAGAAAAATTACTTTGGAAACTTTGGAAATTGAGCATTAATACATTTTCATTTTGAATGAAAATAAAACAAGAAATTACTCATAATCCAATTTATGAAGGTCAAAACTGTTTAAATAACTTCATAAACAGAAATTTAGCCCAAGTTTGACAACATAAGCACTTTTCTTAAAGAGCCTATTTTAAATTATAATACAATCTGGGTTTTGTACAAAGACTTACCTTGAAGACTAGCTCTAAAACACCATCAAGCACAAGTGCTTTATCCTTTTCTTTTATTATCTTAGAAAACCAGCAAGCTTTATCTTCCAGGAATGCTTATATTTAAGTGGCTAACCCTTAAACGTTGGCTTTGGGAAGGTAGTTGATTTTATCTAATAAATGTTAAATATGTCCAGAAATATGCTGGTCATTCTGTAAAAATCATGTCTTATGGAGAAATATGATCAAGGTAAAAGAGGTATAAAGGGAGAACATTTGAAACTTAGAGAAATGGGAGATGTATTGAGTAATGTATCTAAATATTGTTTGGTCTTTTTTTTTTTTTTTGAGTGCATCTTTGATTAGAAGTCAGCATCAACAACTTAGGTTTAAAATTTAAAAAACAAAAACAAAACAAACAAACAAACAAAAGATTAAATTGTGCAATGAATATAAAGTTTCATTTAGTTCTGACTCACATTTAAGAGAGGCACTCCTACTCTGCAGAAATGAAGTCCACCATATATATAACCAAAAGAATGATTACAATTTTTGCTGTGTTCTTAGGAAAAACTTAGTAATTCTGTTAATCACTGCAAAAACATCGCAAAGAACTAGGACCAAACAAGAAATAGGCCAGGTGAAAAATTCTCAGTGCTATTCCTAGAAGAAGCATTAAAGCTTAAAAACATTTAGGTTTAAATGAATCCATCCTTTCAAATACAACCTCTTTAGTCAAAGTTATTCCTCCTGCTCTTTGGTGTATGATGAACAAAAACTAAGTGGGAGAATACATCTTATTTGTGTACTACTGCATTACTTTGCTAGAATACATATAAACTCAAGTTTTTGATACTGATGGGATAGTTCATCACACAAAGTGTATGCTCTCCATTCTTATTGTACCTATTTTTTTTTTTTTTTTTTTCTATTTCTAATGATTCTGTTACTTTAATCTCTGGATCAGATTCTCTTTCTCCAGGTCTTTACAGTATCTGATCAGGGTAGCAAAGTTATGTACATCTAGGTACATAATTAGCTGCAGTCGTCAGATGGACAGAGAATTCACTATAAGTTATCTGATTATATCAGTATCACCCTGTACCTTTTTTAAGCACAGATTAGGATACTATTTATTTTTTTAAAAGATACAATATAAATAGACTGATATTCTTAAGGTTTTTGAGGGTCTTTGGTGTCCAGAGCTCAGCAATTAAACTTTTTCAACACACTTTTACACACTACTCAAAAGAGGCCCAGCTGTACATCCCTGATTCCAATACAGCTTTGCATTCTGGTTCCCACCTCCACATTCCAGAGCATTAAGTTTTGAAGTTTAGTTCACATCTTGCCTTTGTAATTTATTTGCAGTGACAGTAAGGAAAGTGGTGATCTAGTTCTAAGTAAAAGAATCACAAGTATTTATGCTTCTTAAAAAAATAAATTAATATTTGGATTTTGTTGGACCTTATGGTTGTCTTCCAGGCTGAAGCACCTCATTTCACAGTTTTCTTTCTAAAACTTTTTTAAAAGTAACTGTATTGCTTAATTTATTGTAATTAGCCAACCCACTTTCTATTGTCTTTTCTAAGTTACTTGTTCAGAGACTTATCAAGTCAGGCTAAAAGCAACCAGAGAATTCAGTTTTTTCAGTTTTCATTAATTCAACAAGAATT
>NW_008585175.1:0-18472 GCF_000691845.1 Merops nubicus | reverse complement strand
TTCCCTACTTACAGAATTTTTTTCCAGCTTATTTGGCTTACTTCTGAGTTCTGTTATGGGATTTGGAAGGTATCTGTATTGCTCTAAATTCATTTAGCAAACCCCAAGAGGGTTTTCTAGGCAAAGCTTCTTAGCAAAGAATTGCAGACTTATTGATGAGAAAAAGTTCAGCTAAAACTCTCACAGTGGCTGCAGTTCAATGCAATTCAGTTACTCAGGGAAGTTAAACTTGTTTGACTTAATATTTATCAATTCATTTAAGTAATAGTACATACCATGCAGTGAAAAAGCTTTATGGACACATAGGGATGTATAAAATACCTTCTGGACTGCATAAAATAAGCTAAATAAGGCAATTAAAGGAGACATATATTTCTCTATATATGTATAATGCTTTAATATGAGGGCTTGTTGTGCTGTTTAATCAATAGTTTAGAAACTAATATCCACAGTAATTGCTATAGGAAACATTCTTTTTAAAATTTTCTGGCTCCAAACCCAAACCACAATGTTAATGGAATTGACATTAACTTTTTTTTTTTTTTTTTTTTTTTTTTTAAAGGGTAAGCCAAAATAAAAAAGAAAAAAAGAAAACTTCAGGGTAAATTGGCATCCACAACTTTCAAATTTCTGGCAAAGGCCTACTTTTTACCCTGATGTTTCCATACCTCCAGATTTGTCCTGTTATTTCAATGGCCAACTTTTTAATCATAGCAACATAAACAGACACCTTGTCCCCAAGACTAGAGCTCAGATTTGAGGTGAGACCTGAGGCTCATTGTGCCTTCTGTCTCATACAGATTGCTGACACTGTCAGCCAGGAAACGCAGCTCTACATCTGCAATGGAATGAGCAGCTTTTCCTTTCAACCCTGGACTCTGAAAGTCTGTGCAACATGTACTTTACACCATATTGCAGACTTACAGCCTTTTTGTACACCTCTAGTATTTACCCCAGATGCAGCCAAAAGCCTCAAAATTTTGCAGCACAAAGTATGTGACAGAAAAATCACAAAAAGACTAAGATCAAACTTTGAGAAAGATCTTTAGTTTTCAATTAAATAAAATTATTTTTTTAAACATAACTTGATAAAATATATATACAGAGGTCTATTCTTAACCCCAACAAGGGATATTTTGATAAGAGGATGTAAGTGAATTTCCTTAAAATTACTGAGGGACTTAGGGACCTGCCTAAATTATCTCTCTTGTTTAATTTGCTATTTGGACATGAAGAGCTGAATATGAATCTTCATAGAACTGGGGAACTTACTAGCCCTTAAGTGATGGCTTCCCTACGGAAAACTGTTCCACAGCCTAATGTATCTTCCTGTCAGAACGTTTTTCATGATATTTAGTATAGGCTTTTCTGTTCCTAATTCCACCATATTATTAATATATATCTTAATGTACAACATTAAAATCACTTCTAGCCTTCTTGACATTTACATAATTATATTCTTACAGACACCTTTTTGACTCAAAGCTATGGTGTCCCTATTTCACTGCTAAAAAGTCTCCCTTGTTCAAGTCTCTTCAGTACTTTTCTCTTTCCCATTAATAATAAACTATTTCCCAGCATAGTCCTTTCATCCCATTAAACTTCTTCTAATTTTTGTTGCAAGAAATGGAGATCTCACTTCCCTCACAGGTCATGGAACTTTTAAATCATCTCTCTATTTCATAAAGCAAAGATGTAGTTTTGTGGAGGAAACCTCTGTATAGAAACAGTCCTTTGAATTAGTTGCCTAAGCTGCAAGGCTGTGGATGGGTGCAGCAGTTCCCCTTGCAACACCACCTTCAACTTCACCAGCTGCCACTGGAAGATGACAACTGCAAGTGTTAGTTAGCAGGCTGTCTACATGGTTAGAAAAACACTTCCTGCATTTTGCAGCTTTCATTCTCTGCCTTTACAAACTTTTCTTCTCTTACTTTGCCACTGCTCCCCCCATCCCCTCCAAAAAAAAATAAACACCAAGACTTACCCAACCAGTCAAATAACAACCAGAAAAGCAGAAGAGTCTGAATACAGAATTCTTCTTGGATTTTTGTTGCTTACTTTGATAACTTGTTTAACATGCTTTAATTTCCTTGCAGGCATTGCACTAAAGAAATGCAGTGAAATTTTCTAATCAAGTAGTGGTGTTATTTAGATATGAAATGTAGCAAGCAAAGTATCTCAGAATCTTAATAATAGAAACATAAAGTGAATATAGCATCAAGCAAATTAAAATGCAACCTTGAAGTCCTTACCTGTAACCGAGACAAGAATCTATTCTTTTATTTTGAAGGACATATATGAAGGTGAGATACAAAGACTATACAAAGAAGGTGGCTTATTAAGTGCCAAAGAGAAATTCCGGTCACTTATGTCATATATATCTATCAAACATATTTATACTAGTTAGGAATAATTTCGACAACAACTTTGACTTCTTTATTCTCCATTGTATTCCTTTAGATTAACTTGTTAAAATCATGGCTTTTTAATGCAGACTTGAGAGAACTAAGAGGCCATTCCTTAAATGACGTCACTCTGAAAATTTGATTCTAATACATTTAGGAAATTTCTCTCCTCTTTGAAATAAATTATGTCAAACAAGCTTCTCATTGACCAACACTGAGACCTGCCAGTTGGTTTCATATGGCTCAAAAATAAAGCAGAGAATAACAAGTCTAACAAAGTAATCATCATTGCTTACATCCTTATAAATGAATTAAACATGGTCTACTTGTAGCTTTGGAACACATTTTAAAGAGTGTAAAAGAAACCAGTGAGAAAAAAAAAAAACAACAAAAAAACCAAACACAAACAACCTATATATATTAGATGAGAAAAGGAAAATATAAGGATATTTGGAGTCATAAAGCATATGAAATATATCTCATGGATGGATATATTCTATTATTGCACACTGGGAACAACTGAACAATTGCAGAGTCTGTATTAGATGCATTCTTAATCCCTTTTGAGAAATTGGAGAGAATGAATTAATATACCTAAACAGAAACAACTAGTTACTGAAAAGTGAGCTGAATCCATTAGATGATCTATTAATATAAATATCTGAAAGACAGAAGACGAGAAATAGCACACGGGAATTTGAAGTTCCTGAGATAGTGGTTAGAGAGCCTTTCATAAAGCCTTTCATTGTACACTAACACTGCCGGGTCCCTGCTGTTGTTGATGGCCTATAGCATTAAATTCATATCAAACCAAACAAATGAACCAGTGCAAGCATAAAATAAATGAAAAACTGTTGTGGGACAAGTATCAGTACTTGATGATAACAGGCTACATCCAGAGATGAGAGTAACTGCTTGTCGAGCAGCTGAACCATTAGTACTACTGATACTTTATGATATAGTATATTTGGTACAAATTTACCCTAAACTCTGCTCTGCTATTAGTTTCTTTTTAAAACTGTTATAGAGGTTTAAGTTTATAGGTATTCATTTAGGAAACAAACAAACACACAGTATTATGATTGTATAAAATATAAATCCCACCATAAAAAGCTAACTACAGGATTTTATTATAAAACTCCCAATGTAATGTCCCATTTGGTTTTATACTGAGGGTTTATTTTTAGTTGATTTATGTATGGTTGTTAGGTTGGTATGTTCTCCAAGGTAACAGGTGATAGGACAAGAGGAAACAGCCTCAGGTTGCACTAGGGTAGGTTTAGATTAAATATTAGGAAAAAAATCATCACAGAGAGAGTTGTAAAACACTGGAACAGGCTGCCAGGGAAGTGGTGGAGTCACCATCCATGGAGGTATTTAAAAGACATGTAGATGTGGTGTTTAAGGACATGATTTAGTAGTGACGGGGAAGTGGGCTAGCAGCTGAACTTGATCTTTATGGTCTTTTCTAATAAAAATGATCTTATGATTCTAATATCTGTGTCTAGGTGTTATGTCTTTAAATGATCTCCATGTCATCTGCAGGCGTTTTACATATTTAACTGTGCATTTTTTTTATATATTTCTGAGAAACTTTTAAATGTAATTTCGTTTTTTAAGTACTAAGGATTGAGTGACTGAGTGCTTTGTGAACTTTGTCATTTTGCATAGCAAGCCACCAAGTCTCCATGTAGTTCCTGATGACACCTTTCATGTCTGTGTTCCTAGTAAGCAGATCCCCAGTAGCGTCTGTGTCTCATCTTATTGCCTGGTACTCTTGTCTTCTATTCCTGGAGCAAAAGGCTGTAAGATATATCTATGTTCTGATATCAAAACCTGCTTTACCTTTTTAAATCTCATGTTAACCTCAGTCAGACTGGAATTAAGCTTAGTGTCAAAGTTGAACATTTCAAAATTCATATCCATAATATTTAATATCTGACATATTGTACCATCTTGACTTTAAAAGCTATGCAGCTCACTCTGGTGTGTAATGGAGAAAGGTGAAAGAACTTTGTAGAAAGGACGGAGGCATACTTTACTGGCAATGTTTGAATATATTTTGATTTTTAAAGGTATAGGTACAGATTTAGTGTTCTCAGACAAAGAAATGACCAACTGTTAAAAGTGACTATGCTTGAGCTGTTAGCCTGTGATAAACTCAAAATAAAGTGGGTTTATTGAACCAATACCAGTTGGTCACAGCTGTCTGGGCTAGATATATAAGCTCAAACACTGTTGTTTAAGGGACAGATAGGGCAAAACTACAATAAAGTTGCAACGTTTGATCATATACTCGTAGATTCATAGCTAAAGATTTTCTAAAGCCCTGAAGCAGCGGATTTGCAACTGCTATGGTTATGGGTGCATCTTTAAACAATTTTAGTTGGCAATGGATTCCACAATTTAATCACAATATGAAAAACATACTCCTATTAGTAGACCATTTGTAATCTTTTCATATAGTTGAATATTTTTTTGTCTTAGGCAGATGGAACTCTAACTTGCTGTAAACTCCTTTATCATTCTTTATTTCATCTACATTTATTAAGTCAGCTCTTTCATCCTTTTGTTTAGTATAATCAATCCTTTTCTTTTTCAAGAATATTTTTTTCCTCTGATCCTTGACCATTTCTATCACTTTTTACTGGAAGTTTTATTAAGTTTTGCTTTCTTTTAAAGACCTGTATAAATACTGTATGATTAACTCTCAGGAAACTACTGCAAGTTAAATATGGGAAAGATATCCTCATCTGATGGGGAAGCCACAACAAAAATGAGGAAAGAAATGGATGAATAGAGAAAGGTTCAAGGACAAAATATCTGTGTATGATACCAGCTAGATATCCCTTAATTTTGTAGGATTTAGTCTAGATGTCTTGCTTAGTAAAAACACCTAAAGACCTGAATCTCTTTTTCCAGAGAGACTACTAAAAGTGTTGGTTTTGTTTTTTTTTTTTTTTTTTTTTTTGTGGTTTTGTTTTGTTTTGGTTTGGTTTTTTTGTTTGTTTTGGTTTTTTTGTTTTTTTAAGGTACTCTAATCAGTAGTTGAATACCTTTAAAATCCTAGCTTTGATTTGCTTAAGATTATATAGGGCACCTGAAGCCAATTAGGAAATAAAATCCAGGTTATCTTTGTTCAAAGTTAGCACTGCAATAACTATTCCATTTCTTTGTCCCTTAGAATATGTAAATTCAAGGATTCCTTTCTGCCTTTAATTTTTGCTGTATTGTTTAGTTAGGTAGAGGGAAGTGTAAACAACAGTGACTTCAGAAATACTCCTTTTATTCACACAATTACAGAGAGATAATGCTCACTCACTTTTTTTTTTTTTTTTTTGTACTAATGTCCTATTCATTGAAAAGATTTTAAAATATATTTAAATCATTATTATGGATTTTTTTTCTCTGATTTTCTCTGTGCACGTGACTTCTTTTCCTCTCATGTTATGATCCGCATTTTGGGACCCATACTTCTGTGAAATGCGTGTACCTCACTTTTTTTTTCTAATGAGTTGTGTCCATAAAGGAAGGAAAATAAACCACACCCATTTGTACTTAATAATGCTTATTTTTGCTTTCTTCCTGAAACTACTTCTCAGATTAAAGCTGCAGTGTCTCCCCTAAGCTATTAAATTCCTTATAGTCTCTTTTTATTCCTGATGTGCCATTTCATTGACATTTTGGAATTGGTTCAGAGATCACAGCTGCCAAAGACCTTTGATTACTCAGAGCTGGCCCTCCTGCTACCATTGCTGTTCAGAGCATTCATAGCTATAGCTGCTCAAAATGAGATCAGCCAGCTTACTCCCTGGCCTCTCCATGAGCCTGCTCCTATTGTGCTTTCACCTGCTCTAGCCTGAGTAAAGCATTCATACTGCATGAAAACACAGGGAACAAAAGAGTACCAAACGAGGCGCCCTGGCCCTTGCCTTCAGCCCAGTGCAGGTCCAGTGAACAATTCAGCCCCCCAGTCAGCAGCATCATGTCATTGTCCATGTCTGAGTTTCCTTTCCATCCAGGAGCTGTGCACAGGGAAATCAGTTCCATTACTGATTTTTTGTTATATATTTAGCAAAAAGATACTGCTTTGTGTCCATTCCACTGCTCCTTTTTCATGTTTAACATAAGAACTTTTTGCATTGACAGTGACTTATTAATAACTTATATTTGTTAAATAAACTACTAATTAAAAAACCAAAACCAACCAACCAAACAAACAAAACCCCCCCTAAAAAAAAAAAAAAACACAAACCTGTTTTGCATTTGATTTGTATTTATTTATGGAATGGTATTTGTTACTGATGGTAATAACTGAATTGGTAGATGCTTGTTAAATGATGTTTGTGCATAAGTATATGAAACCTACTATTTCCTGAAAACAGTTATTGAACAGACCAACTCCCATCTTGCTAAAACTTCCTTTCAGACATTTGCAGAGAGAGATAAGGTCTCCCCTGAGCCTTCTTTTCTCCAGGCTTAAACAATCCCAGTTCTCTCAGCTGCATCTTACAAGACTTGTGCTCTAGACCTTTCACCAGCTTTGTTGCTCTTCTTTGGACACTCTTCAGCACCTCAATGTCTTTGTTGCGGAGAGGGGCCCAAAACTGAAACTGTACTCAAGGTGTGACCTCAATAGTGCTGAGTACAGGGGGATGATCTCCCCACTCCTGCTGGCCACACTACTGTCGATATAAGCCAGGATGCCATTGGCCCTCTTGGCCACCTGGACACATTGTTAACTCACATTCAGCTGTCTGTCCACCAAGACCCACAGGTCCTTTTCTGCCAGGCAGCTTTCCAGCCACTCCTCCCCAAGCCTGTCATGTTGAATGGGGTTGGATGGACCCAAGCACAGGACTGGGAACTTTGCCTTGTCAGAATTCGTCCCATTGCCCTGGGCCCATCCTGTCCAGATCCCTCTGTAGAGACTACCTTCAAGCAGATCAATACAAACACCTAATTTGGTGTCACCTGCAGACTTACTGGGGGTTCCCTCAATCCCCTTATCCAGATCATTGATAAAGATATCAAACAGAATAAGCACCAGTACTGAGTCCTGAGGAACACCACTTGTGAGCAGCAATAAACTGGATTTAACTCTATTCACCACCACTCTCTAGACCCAGCCATCCAGCCAATTTTTTATCCAGCAGAGTCCATCCAAGCCATGAGCAGACACTTTTTTTCATGAGAATGCTGTGGGAAACAGCGTCAAAATCTTTACTGAAGTCCCCACATTTATCTTCAGCAAACCTGGTTTTATCCTTTTCTCAAATCTAGTTTAAAGCTCTTTCAATGAGCCCTGCCATCTCCTGTGCAAAAATCCTTTTCCCACTTTAAGACGAGTGTACCTTGCCTGTCATCAGTAGGCTTGATATTGTGTAAACTCCCCCACAATCAAAAATCCCAAAATGCTGCCAGTGACACCAGGGTCACAGCCAAGCATTTATGTGATGGGTCTGCCTGTTTCTTCCCTCATTCCTCCTTGCAGCTGGAGGGATAGAAGTCTGTCTGCTCCCCAGGCATTTTGCTACCCAAGGGAAACCTCAGGAAAATCCCTCTACACCAAGATTTACTACTCCACTGTGGGGCAGGCCCATAATGACTTATGATTCTTCTTTACCACTTCTTTTACTTTTTCCCCTTTATCTATTCCCCAGGAGAAAGGAAAAAAAAAAAAAAAAAAGTTGAAAATGACACTACTAGAGATCAGAAAGACATATTCAAGGAAATATAGGAAAGTAAAATAGTTAACAATTTAATCTGTAACTGTTTACTTATAGTATCACAGATAGGCCAAAGAGCTCAGAAGCAGCTTAATAGTTTGTATGCCTTTACTAACAAAAGTCTCCTGTATTGAAACCTGTAAAACTATAAGCCAGAAGAGCTGATGACTGAGACATAAGAGAACCCATCAGTGAGACTAACACTATTGCAGAAGGGCTAAACTAATTATTTTTATTGGTATTCCTAGTGGTGCTAAGATGGTTCTCACATCAAACATGGAGAGGGATCCACTGTAACAAAAAAAGCTTCAGAGATTTTAAAACAACTAAACAACATACAAAACACAAACAAAACTCAATAAATTGAACAACAGACAATCAATAGGATCAGACAGTTCTGTGTCAATTTGATGTATGTGTTCAGTCATAATGCCTGGTTAAATATAAATTATTATATGTAAAGCAAACTTGGTATCAGAGGAATGAAAGAAGGCAAGTAACACATCAGTATTTCAGCACAGTTTCAGAGGTGAACGTGCCAAGTACAGCTACAAAAACCTAATTTCTTCACCAAATTATCCAATTGGAGTTATAACAGTACAAACGTTCTACGCAGCTAAGAGAGTTCTGTTGTACTAGGGGGAGGTAATGTAGGGAAGTTACACTTCAAAGTGTGTTTCTTCTAGTGTTCCAATAAGCATTTTTATCTGGGTTATGGAGTTGATATAACATGCTTGATCTTCTGAAAGATTTTGATGAGATATCTCACCAAGAAAAATAAAGCAATTAAAGTGTTGCAAGATATAAAAGAAAGTCAACTTCTAAATGCATACTGATTTAAAAGATAAAAAGGACTGAAATAAATAGACAGTTTTCACAGTGAAAAGAGATTATTAACTGTTTTGATACCCTTCCATGTATTTCTTGTGAAACCTACCAAGATAAAGAATATTAGAAAGGGATTAGGTAAAGACACAAGGCAGATAATAATTTAATATTGAGAATAAGACCTCACATGAAATGCAACTGATTAACTACTGATTGACACCCTGACTTGACTGAAATTACTAACATAGACAATTCCTGCTGTTGACACCAGAAAGGAAATAAATTTCCTAGGGTAAGTAGATCTATATAGATATAAATTAATCCTACTATGACTGTATCTGTGCAATGACTTTAGTAACTATAATGTATTTCAATAACTTCAATAAAACAAAAATCAACAGCAAATGATTCTATAGCTATTTCCAGTCCAACTGAGAAGTGTGCAGACGATTTTTAAACATTCTTCATAGCATATCAGGTAACTGTCTGTGCTTTCCTTTGAATAATTTCTTGAATTCATCTGGCATAAGTGAGAGATTCTCCAAATGCCTTCTAAATACACATATTAAGATGGAATTGTTCACTCTGGTCTTCATATGCTCTATCATTCTTTATCATTGAGGCTTTTAGGAGTTGTGGGTCCTGAACTGATTCCCTAGTGTCTCCAGTTTATGACATCATTCTCCACTAGTTTATTGGATACACCTTTTAAATCAAATTTAATTTGATTTTTCCCTCTAGGTTAAGACAGGTATAGATTTTTCTACCACCTGTTCCATAGATGTCTCAAATGATCAAAAGTTAAGGAAAATATTGAATCTCTGAACCTTTTTATTTATTTAGGAGGTGCAAGGTATTTAATCTCCCTCAGCATGTTGCAAAGAACCCAAATCAATCACAAGGATGTGCTTCTATGAGTATGGGTAATATATCAAAAGAAAATCATTCACTGTGCCCTGCTGTCTTTAGATGGTAACTTTTGCTAATGTCTAGATTTCTTGGGCAACTTTCACCCTGTGAGGCCTTAAATCCAAAGCAGAAAACATATGTAAGGGTCTGAAACTGCAAAAAAAAAAATAAAATAAAAATAAAATAAAATAAAAAAAAAAAAAAACAACGCTGCATGAAAAGAATAACATTCAATGAATATTTTCATAAAAAGACATTTCTTTCCTTCTTTCAGATAAAGTGAATACTTACAGAACATCAAGTTGAAACAAACAAAACAAAAAAAAAGAAAACTACAACCTCAAAGAGACCATAAATACTTTAATATAACCTAAGTTGCCATGTTAAAATGCTGTAATGAAACCTCAGTCATTTAAAAGTATTCTGAACAGTACCTAACAGGTCTCTCAAGGACATTGACCATGCAGGGATCTCTTGCTGAGGCAGAACTGACAGTGGCATTAACGTATCTTTATTTTGCTGCTCAGTGTGGGAAAGAGGAACACTGTGGGATGAGGGAAACATGCCACTAGTGTGTTAAGATTTCAGAACATTACCAAACTACTTTCATCAACTATAATAAGGTTCCAAAATAAACCAGCTGGAGTAATCTCTTGAGTTTGCTTTAAAAGGACTGTCATGTAACTTGTAGGATTGAATGTGACTCTTATAAACTACTGTTTTTTCCTACACAAAAGTCAAGATTATGATGTCCAGGTTAAACGAAATTATTTTTCACAGTATGTTGTATTCCTTACTCAGATTTCACTCCATGTTTCAGTCATGGAAAATCAGTGACAACTGAGTGTTTCCAACACATTTCAAAATTATTCACATATTTCTTTCCTCAGATCATTAACTGGATGAAGGGGTGCACCCTCTGTCTCATGTATCACTCCCGCTTAAATTGATAGCACAAACAAAAAATTCTGATTTACTGCAGTACTTTAAAAGAGAGAGAGTCACATGGTCAAGTTTTTCATTCAACTCCAGTTCATCTCAAAGAGTGCAGTAAAAGAAAGTGATAAAAATCTTCGTGCTATCAAATCTTTAATCTGACTCCGAGGCTTTTTTTCTGTTTGTATGTTTGTTTATTTGTTGTTTTTTTTTTTTTTTTTTTTTTTTTTTTCCCTCTAAGTCAGTTTGGTCTTTGAATTTAGTTCAGCTGATTCTAGAACTATGGTTTAAACATAAGAGTATTGGCAGTTCACCTTAACTGTTTTATACATCTAATCCAAATGTGAAGTGGAATAATATGAAGCTGGACAAGTACATTTTTATTATGGCATTTTGAAGTCCACAACAAAAAGCTCCTCCCATCATTCCCGTTTTTAAAAGTGCTCTGAAAAAGACCTGCTAGAGCAGCAATTCCTGATGCACTCATTGGCATTCTGGAAAGCAAAACAACCATACTCCACTGATGAAAAAAGCATCTCTGCAGATTCTTTCCACTCTGGGCCACGATATATTTCACATTTTATATATCCTATCAAGAATGATATTCATAGGAATGATAACTTTACCCTTTGATAATCTAATCCTTCCAAAGACACTCAAGATTTCACACACTTTTGTTCCCTCAAGGAACAAACTGAAGAATAAAAGGTACTGATTGAACAAGAATGAAAAATGACCAATAAGGCCATTTGTCAGAGACAGCTATATCACAATAAGAGATTTCTCAAGAAGCTGTTGTGTCACATTATTAACCTCATATGCCTAATATTCTCTAGAAACTTTAGATTTCACTTCTGGAGAGAACCAACCTCACCATCATAATCTGTTTTGATAACTACACAGAGAATGTTTTTTACATCATCAGAGAATCAGAGAAAAAAAAAAAAAAAAATTGTTTCATCTTTACTACTTCATTCATACTACGAAGAAAAAACATTCTCTATGAAGACCTTATTGGCAAAGAAGCATGTAATTCATAACTAATTGCTCTAGAAACACAGTTTATTCCTGTATAGAACCATGATATGCTTTCCTAGAACAATGGCTTATTCTGGAATATGATGGGCCAAATATGCCCAGAGAATGTGGAAGCTTTGCCTGTGCTAGTTTACTCTGGAGATGGAACTTTGAAATATTTATTAAGCATTTCCTATGTCTTTGCTGTGATGAAAAAATCTTAAGTATTTCACTGTGAGTGAGCTACTCACCTAATATTGGGGAGAAAAAAAAATGTAAAAATATCTCAGAGAGTTATAAATCCAAGCATTAAAGAGCTAAGCTTGTGTGATGATTAAAAAAAAAAAACAACCAAAAAAAAAGCAGTAAAAATAAATAAATAAAGAAAGAAATTACAATAGCTTACTGGATTTCTTTGCACTTATTCTTTGCACAAGACATTTGTGATTAGGTAATAGTATATCTCATAGGCAACCATTATGTTGACAGAATTGATGCTGTATTTTTAATTTGAATGATATACAAAAAGGATCTGCTAAACCACTTGGTCTTATAGAAGTATGAAAATTCTGAGGCTGGTTATGTCAAATTCTATAAAAATAATATTAAATGTTTGACAAGAAAAAGAAAAACCTTTGCTAACATTTTCTTAAATGTTCACATTTAACAAAGAAGAGCGTGAATAAAATATTATTATAAAATAAATATGAGCAGTTGTTACTTCCTAGATGGATCTTACAGAGCCAGTAGGTTGCCACAAGGGCAGACAGTTCGCTGTAAAGCAGTTTCTCTTTGCCATAGCCGAGTGCAGTGTACAGCAATGTTATAACCCAACAAAGGTAAATACAGACAGGCCCTCGGGCTTACATACTTTACTGGAGAAGAAAATACTTCAGCTGAAGAGGGATAGATTCGTTAGCAGGTGGCTAACCAGCATGATTCCAAACGTAACCACAAAGCTTTTTTTTTTTTTTTCTTTTTTTTTTTTGTAATTTCTATCTTGATCGTAGCTTTAAATACTTTGGAATCCAAACAAGACGAAGAGTTTTATATTTCTTGGAATGGCTATCTCTAGTTGACCATTGTGACATTAAAAAGCATTGGAATATTATCTAGGAACTCTGTTATGTATATTTCCATAGAAATTCTGAAAAATAAAGTGGTGATTCTTTGATTCCTTAGGGGCCTAACTTACAGTTGTAGATCCAGACTGACTTGGCAATGACACCTCTTTCATTACTGTAGCAGAAATTTATGTAGTAACAGCTGTGGCAGAACGAAAAAAAAAAAAAAAAAATTAAAAAGTTTGCAATGGATGTATTTGCACATATAGCCACACACAAGCTTGTACATAACCATTGCTGACATCATACTGAACACTTCTATTAAAGAAGTGATTGACATCAAAAAACAAGCCTTCATATGTATCAATCAATTTTTACCTTTAACTGAGGGCTCACTGGGAGAGTACAAATTCTGTTTGGTGGAAAATTTTGTAGTTCAAAAATGCCATTTCATTACCCACAGAATGAAGCATTTACAGAAATGCTAATATACTTCAATATATTTTTAAGCACATTACATTAAAAGCATCAGTAATTTCATAAGTTTTATATGCAAGTTTTTACCCTAGATAGACATAATCAGAGTAGTGAACCATCAGAACGTTGTCTGTCATTATACAGGCATCAGACTGAAAGTATTAAAAACATAGCTTCTTAATCCCTGAATATGCAGCCCTGTTATAGCTACATTTTCTGTGGAGATTAAAAAAACCCTTTGAGGACAATTAGAATAAAAATAGATATGGCTATAGATGGATCCAACTTGGGATACTTTCTAATCTATTCAGTAAAGAATTTAAATCTTTCTCAGTGTCAGCAATTTTGGATTTAGGCACAGAAATGCATAGGCTTGTCACAGGATTCATGGCCCTACCAGTTAACTCTTCTGGGACTGTTGGATAGTTAGATAACCTAGCATTAATAGCAAACCACATCTTTTAATCCACTGTGTTCCTAAATCTTAATACAAACTCAAGATTCAGTTAAAATGTAGTTTGAACACATGGTGACATAAGTTTTCAACAAATAAATATTTTTTAAAATGTTAAAATATCACACACATGTCTGAAAAAGTTATCCCTAGCTTGGACAGTGTTTGCAGACTCTAGAACTTTATTTAGCTTCTGCCAGTCCTATAAGTCCATCCTAGCACAGATAATACCGAATACCATCATAGGATAGACCTTGAGTAACATTAGCAACTCTGTACCACAGGTTACCAACATGCAGGTTGCAATTTTACAAGATGCTGATAGAAAACATATTTATTAAAAGGTACCAAATCACTACGTCCCAAAGATCCAGTGAACAAACCAAGACAAAGAGCAAATCACAAGTAAATGTTGGTATGAATGATTAAATGGATATGCAATACAAATAAGTATTCAGAGCTTTTTAAAGTTGATGTTCAATGTGTAACAGGAAATCATGTTAGATAGTGGTTTGACCTGGACCCATTTCAGGGTTTCCTTAAAACATAACAAGTTCAGACTTGATTTCCTGTACAGGAAAGTGTGAGGATCTGCAGTCTCATTCATTGTCTGCTGTTGCTTTGAGGCAACACAGTCAACGTTAAGAATCTCTAAAACTTTCCTGAAGAATGGGCAGGACTTAGTGCATTTTTTTTATTTTTTTTTTTTTTTTCAGTTAATGTACATTTTGGCAAGAACGGTGAGGGCTGTAAGGAAAGAAGGATGCTGCCTAGTTTGACTTTTATGAGTTGAACAAAATCTCCTTCTCTGAGTCACTGAGCATGGTGGAAATCCCATGGAATTGCAGGGTGATCTCAACTAGGGGAAAGGGCATCTGAAACCTGGAGCCAAGGGAAGGCAGGTGGGATCAATAAAGATCAATGCTGAGTCTGAATCATACTTAGAGTTGTGCTGATTTCCAAGAAATACCAGTGCAACTATTGGTTTATGAAGAGCTTCAGCAGTTGAAAAGTGGAAGTATCAGTCTGATTTTTAAAGAATTTGATAAAAATGTCCCACTAAACATGAAAAGCTAGTGGTAAGGCATGACTTAAACACAGATATTTCAAAGTCTTGTGGCTTCACGGAATTCTCATCTATAATAAAAAAAAGCCCCAAAACCTGAGTCCCTGTTTAAAATACATACCAAAATGAGACTGGAAGTGTTAGTGATCAGTTATGAACTTCATTTCAACAGTCATTAATTTTCAAGCATTTCATCTATGTATTTCTGAGATACTTTCACCCCAGTAAAATTTGCATTCTTGGCTGTATTATCCTTCAAGGACTGAAAGCTGGAAAAGACTAAAATTACCATTGCTATTACAGCGATGCTTCGTAGAAGATGCAGCTAAAATGTTGTAAATTAAGTAAATACATAAAATCCACTCAAATGTTACTACTTTTTCATTTTAATACAGTTTGGAAATATAAATTCTACCATAAGAAGATGAAAAAAAATCTCAGAAATGCCAAAAGTTAGGACATAATTTACTGATTTTGACTTAGTTCACAGATGTATGAGACTAAACATTTGCATAAGAAAATATCTTTGAAGCTAAGGTTTGAATGTGACATAAAACTACAGTGTTTTTCTCCATACTCCTCTTATTCTTGTTTGAAAAAGCAAAAGGCAGCTGCCTGGAATCTACTCTTTGTAAGAGAGACACAGCACTTTGGCACAAGCACCAAAACAAATCGGAATTATATTACTAATGTGAAGAGAGAACAATCTCTGGTCTCTAATATGTGCCTTACTAACACACTATGAACTCATGCCAAGATGCCCAGTTCCTTCTAATTTCAGTGGGAGTGAGGCACAGCATGAAAGTCTGAGGTACAAATGCAAAAGCATTGCCATCTGGCCTGTAAAAGTATTGAAAGTATTTTTGACCTTCAAAAGTGAATGTGGTGATAGCTGTGAAAGAAAAAAAAAACAGTTCTGAAAGGCTTTATGGGTGTTTTGAGGATTTTAGCAATAAGTTAATACCTTTTTTAAAGCTAAGTTAAATTTACATAGGAAAAAAACCCAGTAGTTTAAAAAGTTCTATTGAATGGTGTAATACAATTAATATTATAAAACTACTAATGCATTATCACTAGTGTAGATTTATATAATTGACATACATTTGCAAGGTTTGAACCATGTCAATGCATCTATTCCTATAAACTCTGCAATGCAAAATATTTTTTTTTTTTTCCTGACAAATAACTTTCATACGAGGGATGAGTGTTTCTGCATCTAATTGGCTCCCAGGTAAGAAAAAGAAAAAACAAAACCAAAATTACCTAAATCTGGCTGCTCTAAATTTCCCATAGGCATACAGCAGTTCATAAAAGCTTAAAAAAATCTTATAATATTAAAAAATGCTTTAAATAAAAAACTAAATCAGTCAAATGTCTGCTTTTAAAATCATCAACCTATAGGCTTTTTTAAGTGTTAAAATGGAGCTGCAATTCTGACAACAAACTCATGCTGTACTTTGGTCATGCCTCTAGCTTTGACTTATTTAAGTGTCCAGGCTGGCACAGTTCATATCTCTTTCCTGTTCTCTGAGCCTTGTTTCAGAACCACGTGGTGGTGGACTCTTCTTTAGTATACACACCTACCTTTGCTGCTCCAGCTGAAACCTATTTCCTCCTGGAAGTTCTAAGGAAAGTCTGGAGCTCATGCTTTCTCCTCTCTAGACTACAAGAAGATTGTTTTGTTAGAATTGAACCCTTTATCATAGTCCATTTTAGAATTATTTAACAATTGACAGCTATATATTGGCAGTTTAGCTATCTTATCCTTCTAAAAGCCACAGATTTTATTTTTTTTTTTTAATTTCTAAAAATGACAACTTTCTAGAAATATATATTTTTTTACATATATATATGTTTCTTTATGGACTCCCTTGAAGGCTGGCAGAAAAGAGGATGTCAGATGTTCTAGCGTATAACTTTCCACAGTTTCCCTGCAAGTCCAAAAAAAACTTTTTCATCAAACTGAGGGTTTTCATAATTTCTTAAAAATATTTTATAACTATTATTAACAAAGACATTAAACATTGTTTACCTTATGTCCCTCTGCCTTGTAAACATCTGTCTTTAGCCCTAGAAAAAAAATTAACTATTTTTTTTTTTTTTTTTTAATAAAAGCTTGTATTTGGTTTAAGGTATTAATCAGCCTTCCGAAGACTTTAGAACCAGTCAAGAAAATACTGGCAGAAAACAATTCATCCACCATAATTCTCACTCTGGCAGTACCCAGATCTCTTCACTGACCAGAGGAAGATCTAGGATGACTCAACTCCTGCCTTGAATGACAAGATAAATCTGTGCCTGAATAACACCTATGACCCCTGCAGCCTATATATATGACTAAAAAACTAAAGATCAAGTCTTTGCCTATGCTTCTTAGTATAGTTCACAGAGTTAGGAAGATAAGCCAAGTCTCCCTAGTTCCTACCTAGCTCTTACATGACTAGCAAGGAGTATTGTTTGGGTCCATAGTTTAGCCTCAGCTTTGTGCATTGCTTGCTATCTTGATGAGCCAGCCTAACATTATGTAACTGAACAAACAACTTCCTCACATTATTAGGGAGAGCCATGGCTCACACAGTGCAGGAACCTATCCATGAAATTTGTGCAATCTGTGCTCCTCCACTTCACACTTAATGCGCCAAGTTATCTGAAAAAGTTGAGGGCAGAAAAAAAAAAAAAAAAAGGCCACATTTGACTGTCTCCTCTCACTACTAAAATTGCCCTTCTGACTGACATGAGTAAGATGAACAACCTAATGACATTAGCCCTTTCACTTTGACAAGCTGTACACAGACAAATTATATGTGCAGAAAGCCAACAAGGCTATCAGAACCAAACCTGTTGGACTAAGATGTTGTTCTCATTCCAAATACTGTCTTCTTAATTCATGACGAGTACCTAATATTCACACGAATTACCTGTATCGTCCAATGAAGACAATTAAATTGCTAAGTAGTATCAACGTTGCAGCCTGTTAAGTCTTTTGGAAAATACAGGTAAGTGTTAAAAATCCTAGCCTCTCATTCCTAAACCAGCTACCTTCACTCTTCCTGTTTAACCACTCTTTCTGTTTTCTTCACCTATTTATTTTCTTTAAATTGCAAATTTAAAAACAAAACAAAACAAAACAAAACAAAACAAAACAAAACAAAACAATAACACAGGAGTTAAAAAAAATCATATTAAAATATTCACAGTAACATTTCAATTGAGTAAAATGGACTTGAAATCTAATTAATCTATAGTAAATATAACAAAAGTACACCATTCACCACACTGTAGGTGATTTTTGACTCCAAGAGTCACAGTAACAGCTCGGTCATACTAGAAGTGTGGAACAGAACAGTCATACTTTAAAAAGAAGTCTTGATAAGACAAAAAAATTATTCACAGAGAAACCTACTACTCAAATTTTGTTTAAGAATGATGGTCATGGTTCAGAGCATTATGCGTTTCACTAAAGTATTGTTTGTTAGTTAATATATATGAAAAAATTGCTTCATGGGTCTCTTCTCTGCCTTTCATTATATTAGCTTTTGTATGACATGTTTATTTTTTTAAAACACAGTGAACTTAGAATCATAGAA